>NW_022322250.1:0-4927 GCF_002776525.5 Piliocolobus tephrosceles | reverse complement strand
CCCATTCTGTAGGCTCACACAGAAGCCTCCCCAGCTGGGATCCGCTTCTACAGCGCCCTCCTGGAGCTCTTCCCAGTCTTAGGGTCCTGAGCACACCGCCCAACACAAGTGTTTAAAAAGCATTTGATACAGTGAATTACTTGGTAAACCCTGATTACTCAGTGTACTTCCAAAAAGGAAAAGATGTAACTCAGAAAACAAGCCCTGTTTTATTAACTTAATCTAAGAAGAATGAGTTAAGCAGCTGAGAAGTGGGGAAAGGTGGTAACTACCAGAAAATGGAGGTCAAAGGCAGCAACTGCTACTGAATAAAAATAGTGAACAGCTGACATCTGGGATTCCTGGCAGCCAAAGCAAAAAGGGTATCCATGGGAAATCGCTCTCTTATCCAACAAGAAGTACATGAGCTCATAAGAACAAAACATTTTTCTGGCGCGGAACTCTAAAGGGAATACTTTTCACCTGGATTTCTACAGAACTGCTAGTGACTGCACAGTGAATGAGGAACAAGATTTTAAAGGGCAGTTTTACAAAAACAAGGAAAGAAGGCCAACACTCTCCAGGTCTTTCGATGAATCTGCAATAAAAGATGAATATAAAAAGTGAAACTCCAAGATGATATTTTCCCAGAGAGGTAGACTCATATAAACTAGGTGAAGAGCTCACGTATGAATTTTTTTTTTTTTTTTTTTTGAGATGGAGTCTCACTCTGTTGCCCAGACTGGAGTGCAGTGGTGTGATCTCAGCTCACCATGGCCTCCGCCTCCCCAGTTCAAGCAATTCTCATGCCTCAGCCTCTCAAGTAGTTGGGATTACAGGTACGTGCCACCACACCTGGCTAATTTTTGTATTTTTAGTAGAGACAGGGTTTCGCCATGTTAGCCAGGCTGTTCTCAAACTCCTGACATCAGGTGATCCGCCCACCTTGGCCTCCCAAAGTGCTGGGATTACAGGCGTGACCCACTGTGCCTGGCCTCACCTATGATCCTGACTGGATGTAAGGTAAGCATTTCCAAAACTAACGGACTGATCAATTTCTGTGTTCCCTGAATGAGGCTCTGAGATGCTGGTGGTGCCCCCACACCCCTTGTCTCCTCCTGGAGGTGTCTGGCAGGAGCGAGAAGGTGCACCACCATGCAAGTTGCCAGCCACTGTGAGCCACTGGAAAACCCAGGGAAGAGAGGCATGTTGGGGGCACTGTAGACATTTTCTTCTAAAAACTACCTGGCTGGACTTGTTTCCAGCACAGTGGCATAGGGACACGCTCTCATGCCGCTGGGAAGGTGCCCGGTGTCCCCACAGTGGTCAGCTGGGCCCCGAGTCCTGCCGTCCCCACAGTGGTCAGCTGGGCTCCGAGTCCTGTAATGCGGTCTACACAGGAGAAGACAGATGTAAGGGATATTTTGAGGACAACGTGCTTATTACCCCAGCTGCCCGGAGGAATGTTCACATCATTGTATTTAATAGACTCTGTAACTTCACGTAGGGCAGTGTTCTTATGACACGCAAGGACCGTGAGCAGAAGAGTGTCCTGCCAGATAAGTGAATCACCTGCTAAATGCGGCTGTGTAGCATTTTCCATGGAGAATCTGCCAAAAAGGACAGCTTTCTTCTGGCATAATCTATAGTGGGTTGTTCTGTCACTAACAGGCCAGGGGTTTACCAGCTTTTGGAGAGCAAGACACAACCCCACATCAACAAGAGAAGGAGTATGTGCATGTTTCTGTCTACAGCCGAGACCCATCAACCCAGGTGGGAGAGGTCCCAGAACCACATCCAACACAATGCCATTCAAGACTTCCCACAGCCCGTCTCCTTCCACCTGTTCCTGACAAGCTGTGAGCCCAAAGGCACCCAGAGTCTGTGCTTGTCACATTCAGAGATTACCCAAAGAACACAGACAAGAGAGAGACAAACGGCTGGAACTTAGGTCTTCCTGTCCTGGCTTCTGGGCACAGGCCTGCCTGTCTTCATAAGAAATACACACAGGCCCTAACTGATATGGTTCATGAGCATTAAATCTCCACTTATCACAAGGCAGTGGCCAGGTACCCAGGACAAGACCAAGGGCAGGGCCTCAGCCTGACGGAACTGGGACCGGCAGACCCAAAGGCGCAGCAAGTGCTGCTGCGGGGGTCCAGAGGGCCTCCGGGAGGGTGGAAACGAAGTCTCAGAGGCTGGGCAGCCAGGAGGGGCCAGGCTGAGGGCTAAGCACCAGGTGTGACACCCTGCCTGGGTGACAAGGCCATGGGCAGCCGATCCAAGCCGCTGCGGGGCTGCCCCAACACAGGGCAGGGCTGCTCAAGGTCCTGAGTGCGAATGCCCAGAGGGCCCAGTGCCAGGCACAGCAAAGGCAAAAACAAACAGCATTTTCCTCTGCAGCTTCCTGGGAGTTGAGGTGTGGGCCCTACCTGTTCAAAATGAAAGCCAGCGACCTGAGTGCTTCCAACAACTTTGGCCATTGCTTTTCCAGCTCCAGTTCTCACCTCTGTGCTTAAAACTGCAACAGAAAAAGCTCAAAGGCTCTTGCTTCTTGTGTGCCGTGTTCCCACACTGACCTCTGAGGGTCAGAGACAGAGGGGTCCTGTCCTTGCTTCTCCTGGCCTCTGGTTCCTGAGGGCCCTGGAGGCTCCATCAGCTCCATAGCTGCAAGGCTGTGCTTGGGGCTCGCTCTGGCCATTTTCTCTTTCATTTTGAAGAACAAAGGTAGGAAACACAATTACAGGGTGGGCATTGCTGCCTTTTACCCAACTTTACCATTTCAAGTCACTGACACCAGGCCATCCTGACAGCCTGCCTGGAGGAGGTGGCAAGGGGGCCCGGGCAACAGGAAAGGAGTGACTCCTCAAGGGCTCCTGGACACATGTCCTCAAGAAGCAGCTTGTGAAGAGGAATGCCCGTCCACCTGGTGCAAGTATCTTTCCACTTCCTGGAAGAACACGGCCTAGCTCAGTCCTGACACAGCCTGTCTGGGAAGCAGTGTTGGCTCATGGCCAAGTGAGCCTTCTACCCTGGGGTCCAGCACAGGCCTGCCCTGGGAACATGAGCAGCATGGACAACGGGGTACAACACGGCGTGAGAGCCAGCCGCGGACAACAGGAAGGGCGTGAGCGAAGGCCGACGCGCTTCCTTCTTGAACAGATTAAGTACGCAATGAAGCATATTCACCCAGAGTATTTATCTTCATAAGAACACAATTAAATTTTCTAGTTAAATAATCTATTTATCTAATAATTGTGTTTCAAAGATTTTCAACAGGGCTTGAAAGGATGAATCCATTATTCCCTAGTTATCTCATTTTTGTTTTGATGGTTTCTGATCTTTTAGGAAGCCAGAAAGACAAAAGCTGTCAAAAACCACATTTTGTTGACATTCAAATTAATTAATGTTTGCAGTATAGAGTTTCTTAGTTTATATATTGCTACAAATCATCTAGGTACAACTTTTATTTGAAAATTCTAAATTCCTCTTGTGCACCTTAAAAAAGATCAACGTAAAGCGAAAAGAACCATATCCCTCTTAAGGTAAAAAGTATATGGGCAATTCCAGCTTTTCCACGCTCAACAGTAAACTGTATTAAGAGAATATTGAATGTTCTTTCATTCATACGACATGCAACAGCAGCAATTATAATAATTTTTTCCAAAAGAGATTCGAAATGTTATTTCCTTGATTACAAATTTGATGTACCATCTCAGAAATTTTCAGAAACTTGGAAATTCAAAAAAATAATGTTTTACTAAACCAAGACAAGTACTGTTAACAATTATTTAATGGCATTTAATATGTATTTAGTTCCAGAGTACTCCTAAAGCATTAGCAAACATGGGCTATAGTCATATTCCCACTTTCAATCTCCCTCATATGAAGCCTTTTTTCCTGTCATTACAAGTTTTTTAAGCATCACTTTTAATGGCTGTAGAATGCATACGTACACCATGTGGTTCACTATGCAGTGTAAGAACATGCTCACCCACCCCCCCAGATATAAACTAAGATAAAGGTATTACAATACTTCAGAACTGGGAAATAAGAGCTTATCTGCAAAGATGTCCACCTTTCCTCCCACCCAGCATTTTACCTTCTGTGTCGTCCCCGCTGGAGGCGTTCTTGGGGCTCCCACAGCTGCTGGGCTCGGGCCAACAGGGGACATAGCCCTCGGGAGGCCCACTGGCGGTGTAGAGCCGTCTGGCAGTCGGGGTCTCAGAGCTAGCATCTGCAACACAGGAGGAAAATAGCAGGAACTGGTAAATATCGCAAAACGCAGTCATACATTTATTTGCCTTGATTACATCATCATTTCTCTAAATTCATTCAAGACTTGAAATCAAATAGCTCAATAAAACCTAACCACTGTCATAAATACTGACTTTAATGTGTGAAGTATTGTGCCAGAAAAGCAAGTCAGCTACACATCCAGCCAAGAAAAAGGAACTGTCCATGATTATTTGAACTCACGTTAAATTACTTATTATGTAATACATAAGTTTTGTAATACAATACAAAAACGTAACTAATTGATGAGCATCGCATGACACACCTTTATCATCACACCAGGAGTCCCTGGGGATTTTAGTGCACAGATTTCTGGGTCTTTTTCTCCACACGTGCTAACAACATGTATACACTGTGGCTGTGTGCACACACACACACACAACAGACACACAAACATCCAGAAAACAGAGACAACACACACAGGTACACACAACAGACAACAGAGACAACACACAGGTACACACAAGAGACACACATGTGCAGACACATCAACATCCAGAAAACACACACACACAGAGATAACATAGAGATAACACAGACACACACACACAAATACACAGACAACTCACACAGAGGCACACAGACACAGAGACAACATACACAGACACACACACAGACACAGACCACACACACAGATACAGACCACACACAC
>NW_022322249.1:0-5187 GCF_002776525.5 Piliocolobus tephrosceles | reverse complement strand
GTGTGGGTCTGTGCCCTTTGTGGGTCTGTGCGCGTGTGCGGGTCTGTCCGCGTGTGCACGTCTGTGCGCTTGTGTGGGTCTGTGCACGCATGTGGGTCTGTGCGCCTGTGTGGGTCTGTGTGCTTGTGCGGGTCTGTGCGCCTCTGTGGGTCTGTGAGTGTCTGCCTGCTCCTGTGTGTGCATTCTCGTGTGTGCTGAGATCTTGGATGCTGGAGCTTGTCTAAATATGATGAAAATAGGAGGGAAATGAAGCCGCCTTCCTTCTCCAGAACGCCTGCTTCTGTGAGTCGCCATCTCCCTGAGAAGTGGAGAGGGTCTGGGTGCGGCGCGCAGCGGAGATACCGGGCAGCATTGTTGGGCTTGTCCTCGGAATTTACACTGATTTTAGTTGATGTAGATCTAATTACTTGAAATGTGGTACTAGGAGAGAAGAAAGCCGTCAGGACAGCAATCGGGGTGGCCTCCACTCTTCTGTCCAGCCCTCCCGTCGGGCTAGCGCTCCCTGCCTTAGCATTTTGCCAGTTATCCCTGCTGGTGGGAAATACCATTTTCTTTCATTCCTGATAATAACCAACCTTACACATCTCATTTCAGAATAACTGTGATCATATTGTATAATGGAGCCAAATGCACGGGGAGTTTCTGAGCTGAAATTTAGTGGGTTTGGGGTTTTTTTGAGATAGGGTTTCCCTGTGTTGCACAGGCTGGAGTGCAGTGCCTCTCCCCAGGCATGGTCCTGGCACCCATGGCCCTGAGCTCCTGGACTCGACTGAGCCTCCCACCACGGCTGAGCTGAGACTTTGGAGCACGCACAGCAGTTGTGCTTGGCACTTGCAGTTTCTCTGCAAGATGATCCTGGAGACCCTCCCTGGTTAAAAAAAACTCACAGAGACTACTTAGTGCTACTTGGTGGCATCCTATGTGAGGAGGACAGAGGTGCACCATGGGCCCTGGTTTTGCCTCCAGCACTTTTTCCAGCAAAATGGACAAAATACTTTTCAGGCCAAACACAGTGGCTCACGCCTGTAATCCTAGCACTTTAGGAGGCCAAGGAGGGAGGATTGCTTGAGCCCAGGGGCTCAAGGAGACAGTGAGCCCTAATCACGCCACTGCTTTCTAGCCTGTGCAGCAGAGTGAGACCCTGACTCTAAAATAATTTTTTAAAAACATTTTTCAAAAGTGTGTAATTTTTCAATGACCATCTTGTCATTGAGAATTCAGGAAAATGAATACTCATCAATTGCTGACAGAAATGTAATTCAGGGCTGGACGTGGTGGCTAACACCTGTAATCCCAGCACTTGAGGAGGCTGAGGCAGGAGGATCATTTGAGGTCAGGAGTTCAAGACCAGCTTGGGCAACATGGCAAAACCCCGTCTCTACAAAAATTATCTGGGTATGGTGGTGCGCACCTATATAGCTGAGGAATGAGAATCGCTTGAACCCGGGAGGCAGAAGTTGCAGTGAGCTGAGATCGAGCCACTGCACTCCAGCCTGGGCGACAGAGCGAGACTCCATCTCAAAAGTTTAAAAAAGGGATATGATTTAGGATGGCCTTTCTTAGGGTAGTTTATAGGATGCATTAAAATATTAAAGTGTTCTGTCTTTGGCTGAATAATCCCCTTCTGCATGTTAAATTGACTTATATCCACAACCCCTGCACATGGAGGGGCCCAGAGCTCATGCCTCCGACTCCTGTCCACACCCACTCCCAGGTCCAATGGCTCCTGTGTCACAAGTGCACACATCTGTGGCCCCCGTGAGCTTTCCAACCTGGGCCCAGCCCCAAACGCAGGGATTTTTGTCCCTTGTAGCCCAGCAGGCAGCTGCCTTATTCCCCAAAACAAAGCTCCTGGTCCCCACACTCCTCATCTCGGGGAGGCCTCTCCCAGGGGCTCAAGCCTGGGTCACCCCACACCCGTCACCCACTCTGCTCTGTCTCTCAGACCCACGTGCTGCTGCTACATGTCCCACATCTGCTCAGGGAAAACCTGCTGTGCTGACCGCTAAAGTCCCTCTCCTCCTGAGAGGGGCGCCTGTGTGGGTGGCTGAGGGTGGCAGGAGGGGGTGGGCACTGTGTGGTTTCCACAAGGGCTGTGCGGGGTGGGCGGGGGCAGGGAGACCAAAATGGCCAAGAGCTGGTAGAACCTGCCCTGACCCCTCACCCGCCCTCAGGCCTCTGGCTCCGTGCCAGGTGAGGGGATGATTTGACAAGGGAGGCAGGAGGAGGGGTCGCCTGGGGCTGGGCACCTGCAGGCCTGTCACTAGGAGTCTGAGCCAAGCTTCTCTCCAGGCACCCCTGAGGTATGGGCATCAGCAGGAGGCACCGTGGGCCCTGGTTTTACCTCCAACACTTTTTCCTGCTAATTCAGTTGGCCCGTGTGGGGTCAGCGCTGCACAGGCTTCTCCATCGCTATTCAGAGAAGAGACAAGGCCAAGCCTGTGCCTGTGCCAGCAGGAGGCTGGAGAGTGAGTGGTGTCCGCCTTGTCCCCTGGGGCCATTCACAGCTGTCAGGAGGGATGGGAGCCTCAACACCAAGACAGGCCGTGGGTGAAGAAGCAAGAGGCCGTGAGAGTTCGCTGCTGAATTCATTAAAAAGACAGAGGAAAGAACAATGTGTGTGCATCTGTGTATACACAGAGAGCCCTGCTAGCACAAGCAGCAAGTGGTAACGCCAGCTGCCTCCTGGGAGGGAAGTCACGGGGAGGACAGGAGAGCCCCACGGAGGTCTCCAAAAGGAAGGAGACGAGTGGAGGGTGAAAGGAAAGAGCACAGGTGCAGGCTGATGGGGAGGAAGGAGAGGGAGGGAGGTGGGAGCCGCTGCGCTCTCTCAGAGGCAGGATGACTGGCCTCTGCCAGGTACGTGGCATAAGGATCTGTGTCAGATGTGGGTTCTGCTCACAGCCAGCGTGGTGGGCAGGTGTCTGTGGCAGTCTTCTCTGATTTCTTTATTTTCCTGGTGAAGCAAGGGCAAGGGCTGTGGGGAGAGGGAGGAGGAGCTTTGAAAGATGGTGGGAAAGCCGGGAGGGAACGGATGAGGGTCTCTTCCACACAGGGCTGGGTGGTACCTGGCGGTCGCCTGAAGTGGGCCAGGGGCTGGCCATGAGCCCCTCCATAACTGATGGCTGCCAGGAGCAGCCCAGAGGAGCTGAAGAGAACGTGATGGGAAGAAAGGAGCCAGGTTCAATGACACCTGCGAAGGGGTGACGCTGGTGGAACCCACAGGACACCCAACCACCTGTCACCCCAGGCTCTGAGCCACCACCCTCCTCTGCCTTTCTTGAGGGATGCTGGTGCTTGTGACTTGTCCAGCAGGGAGGTGGGGGTCTGACTGCCCCTCTCTGACCCTGACTCTTAGATGCCAGGTCCAGGGAGCTATGCTTCACAGATGCTGCATTCTCTGCGTCCGGAGGAGGAGATGATGGGACGGGGAATCTTCTCGCTGTCGCCTACCCCGTAAAGTGTAACCAGTCTCTTCCTTGCACCTGATCAAGACATGTAACATCCAACTTGTGCAAGGCATAAATGTCCTCAGAGGAAACCATAAGTTACCCAAAAGAATATAAAACGTCAGAACCAGAAGGTATTATGGATTACAAGGTCACCGTGATTCACAGACGGGCCAGCCTTGAGGCCCCTCGTGGTGCTCCTGTCTGCCTGGTGCCTGTGACTGTGGCAGGAGGTGCCACTTACGGCTTAGAAGTGCAGCCCCGGCCCGCGGTCACCCCACAGACCGGAACTGTCTCCCTGGCGCGGTACGTTTTGGACCCATCCTCTTAGCTGCGTCCTTGTTTTCTTCTTTTCTCTGCATGAGTTGTTGAGTGTTCCCTGATCCCTCCCGTGTCCATCCTAATGATTAAGTGAACAGTGACATTTCTAAGTTCTGTTTAACTTTCTTATTAAGAAAGATTTAGCTGATTAAAAGCTTCCAAAAATATTCTGTGAAAAATGATCAAATGTTGATTTACCCAATAGGGAACAGTGTACTTAGAAGCCATCTCCATCCGCCCTTGGCTCTGGCAGGGAATGACATAGGAATTAATCAGCTGCGGTGAATCAGATTAGTTGAAGAACTAGGATTCTGGCACCCTACCTTCAAGACAGCAAAGTATATTGATGACAGTGGAACCTGAAAAGGCTTCAAGGTTTTTACAATTACATTCTATTATGTGTGTTAGTGATTTTGCTCAATATCTGTCATTGTTGTTTTCAAAATCAAATACACATCATTTGGTGAAAGCCCAGCTGGGATGTCCACTTGTGTTTGTCACCTGCAAGCGCGTCACTGCCGGATGTCCACTTGTGTTTGTCACCTGCAAGAGCGTCACTGCCATATTCTGCATGTAAAAAGGAAGACTAAGCCGACAGAGGCTGCCTAGTGTCCGACAGTTTGAGAAGAAGTGGCCCTGCTGCCTTCCAGACAGTGTGCATGAAAAGCCGGCAGAAGCACCTGCCCGCTAAACCAGCAGATCCCTGTGCAGGAACCAAACAGCCACGTGCGCAGAGGGGCACACAGGGAGGTCCCAGCAGCCGTCCACGGTGGTGATGACCTCTGGCAGAGGGGCACACAGCAGGGGAGGTCCCGTGCGCAGAGGGGCACACAGCAGGGGAGGTCCCGGGCACAGAGGGGCACACAGCAGGGGAGGTCCCAGCAGCTGTCTGCAGTGGTGACGACCAGTGCCGACGACTTCTGGTCAGCTCCACGTGGCCAGAAAAGTGGTGGAAAGTGGTTAAGTCCTGGTTATAATTCCATCACATGGGATATGATGTCGCCATTAAAAGTATGCAGATTTAAGTTGCAATATGTCATTTTAACATGCTGTATTCGCTCTAAATGATGTTATACATGTAAGATACAAATGTATAACTTATATGAGTGTATAATAATACAGTGTGTGACACGATCCCGTGAAGATGTATGTGTGTCTGTGTCTGCTTGTGTATTTGTGTATCTCTCTGTGTCTCTGTACATGTCTGTGTCTGTGTGTGTGTTGTCCCTGTGTGTGTGGTCTGTGTCTGTGTGTGTGGTCTGTGTCTGTGTGTGTGTTGTCCCTGTGTGTGTGGTCTGTGTCTGTGTGTGTGGTCTGTGTCTGTGTGTGTGGTCTGTGTCTGTGTGTGTGTTGTCCCTGTGTGTGTGGTCTGTGGTCTGTGTCTGTGTGTGTGGTCTGTGTCTGTGTGTGTGGTCTG
>NW_022322248.1:0-5187 GCF_002776525.5 Piliocolobus tephrosceles | reverse complement strand
CAGACCACACACACAGACACAGACCACACACACAGACACAGACCACAGACCACACACACAGGGACAACACACACACAGACACAGACCACACACACAGACACAGACCACACACACAGACACAGACCACACACACAGGGACAACACACACACAGACACAGACCACACACACAGACACAGACCACACACACAGGGACAACACACACACAGACACAGACATGTACAGAGACACAGAGAGATACACAAATACACAAGCAGACACAGACACACATACATCTTCACGGGATCGTGTCACACACTGTATTATTATACACTCATATAAGTTATACATTTGTATCTTACATGTATAACATCATTTAGAGCGAATACAGCATGTTAAAATGACATATTGCAACTTAAATCTGCATACTTTTAATGGCGACATCATATCCCATGTGATGGAATTATAACCAGGACTTAACCACTTTCCACCACTTTTCTGGCCACGTGGAGCTGACCAGAAGTCGTCGGCACTGGTCGTCACCACTGCAGACAGCTGCTGGGACCTCCCCTGCTGTGTGCCCCTCTGTGCCCGGGACCTCCCCTGCTGTGTGCCCCTCTGCGCACGGGACCTCCCCTGCTGTGTGCCCCTCTGCCAGAGGTCATCACCACCGTGGACGGCTGCTGGGACCTCCCTGTGTGCCCCTCTGCGCACGTGGCTGTTTGGTTCCTGCACAGGGATCTGCTGGTTTAGCGGGCAGGTGCTTCTGCCGGCTTTTCATGCACACTGTCTGGAAGGCAGCAGGGCCACTTCTTCTCAAACTGTCGGACACTAGGCAGCCTCTGTCGGCTTAGTCTTCCTTTTTACATGCAGAATATGGCAGTGACGCTCTTGCAGGTGACAAACACAAGTGGACATCCGGCAGTGACGCGCTTGCAGGTGACAAACACAAGTGGACATCCCAGCTGGGCTTTCACCAAATGATGTGTATTTGATTTTGAAAACAACAATGACAGATATTGAGCAAAATCACTAACACACATAATAGAATGTAATTGTAAAAACCTTGAAGCCTTTTCAGGTTCCACTGTCATCAATATACTTTGCTGTCTTGAAGGTAGGGTGCCAGAATCCTAGTTCTTCAACTAATCTGATTCACCGCAGCTGATTAATTCCTATGTCATTCCCTGCCAGAGCCAAGGGCGGATGGAGATGGCTTCTAAGTACACTGTTCCCTATTGGGTAAATCAACATTTGATCATTTTTCACAGAATATTTTTGGAAGCTTTTAATCAGCTAAATCTTTCTTAATAAGAAAGTTAAACAGAACTTAGAAATGTCACTGTTCACTTAATCATTAGGATGGACACGGGAGGGATCAGGGAACACTCAACAACTCATGCAGAGAAAAGAAGAAAACAAGGACGCAGCTAAGAGGATGGGTCCAAAACGTACCGCGCCAGGGAGACAGTTCCGGTCTGTGGGGTGACCGCGGGCCGGGGCTGCACTTCTAAGCCGTAAGTGGCACCTCCTGCCACAGTCACAGGCACCAGGCAGACAGGAGCACCACGAGGGGCCTCAAGGCTGGCCCGTCTGTGAATCACGGTGACCTTGTAATCCATAATACCTTCTGGTTCTGACGTTTTATATTCTTTTGGGTAACTTATGGTTTCCTCTGAGGACATTTATGCCTTGCACAAGTTGGATGTTACATGTCTTGATCAGGTGCAAGGAAGAGACTGGTTACACTTTACGGGGTAGGCGACAGCGAGAAGATTCCCCGTCCCATCATCTCCTCCTCCGGACGCAGAGAATGCAGCATCTGTGAAGCATAGCTCCCTGGACCTGGCATCTAAGAGTCAGGGTCAGAGAGGGGCAGTCAGACCCCCACCTCCCTGCTGGACAAGTCACAAGCACCAGCATCCCTCAAGAAAGGCAGAGGAGGGTGGTGGCTCAGAGCCTGGGGTGACAGGTGGTTGGGTGTCCTGTGGGTTCCACCAGCGTCACCCCTTCGCAGGTGTCATTGAACCTGGCTCCTTTCTTCCCATCACGTTCTCTTCAGCTCCTCTGGGCTGCTCCTGGCAGCCATCAGTTATGGAGGGGCTCATGGCCAGCCCCTGGCCCACTTCAGGCGACCGCCAGGTACCACCCAGCCCTGTGTGGAAGAGACCCTCATCCGTTCCCTCCCGGCTTTCCCACCATCTTTCAAAGCTCCTCCTCCCTCTCCCCACAGCCCTTGCCCTTGCTTCACCAGGAAAATAAAGAAATCAGAGAAGACTGCCACAGACACCTGCCCACCACGCTGGCTGTGAGCAGAACCCACATCTGACACAGATCCTTATGCCACGTACCTGGCAGAGGCCAGTCATCCTGCCTCTGAGAGAGCGCAGCGGCTCCCACCTCCCTCCCTCTCCTTCCTCCCCATCAGCCTGCACCTGTGCTCTTTCCTTTCACCCTCCACTCGTCTCCTTCCTTTTGGAGACCTCCGTGGGGCTCTCCTGTCCTCCCCGTGACTTCCCTCCCAGGAGGCAGCTGGCGTTACCACTTGCTGCTTGTGCTAGCAGGGCTCTCTGTGTATACACAGATGCACACACATTGTTCTTTCCTCTGTCTTTTTAATGAATTCAGCAGCGAACTCTCACGGCCTCTTGCTTCTTCACCCACGGCCTGTCTTGGTGTTGAGGCTCCCATCCCTCCTGACAGCTGTGAATGGCCCCAGGGGACAAGGCGGACACCACTCACTCTCCAGCCTCCTGCTGGCACAGGCACAGGCTTGGCCTTGTCTCTTCTCTGAATAGCGATGGAGAAGCCTGTGCAGCGCTGACCCCACACGGGCCAACTGAATTAGCAGGAAAAAGTGTTGGAGGTAAAACCAGGGCCCACGGTGCCTCCTGCTGATGCCCATACCTCAGGGGTGCCTGGAGAGAAGCTTGGCTCAGACTCCTAGTGACAGGCCTGCAGGTGCCCAGCCCCAGGCGACCCCTCCTCCTGCCTCCCTTGTCAAATCATCCCCTCACCTGGCACGGAGCCAGAGGCCTGAGGGCGGGTGAGGGGTCAGGGCAGGTTCTACCAGCTCTTGGCCATTTTGGTCTCCCTGCCCCCGCCCACCCCGCACAGCCCTTGTGGAAACCACACAGTGCCCACCCCCTCCTGCCACCCTCAGCCACCCACACAGGCGCCCCTCTCAGGAGGAGAGGGACTTTAGCGGTCAGCACAGCAGGTTTTCCCTGAGCAGATGTGGGACATGTAGCAGCAGCACGTGGGTCTGAGAGACAGAGCAGAGTGGGTGACGGGTGTGGGGTGACCCAGGCTTGAGCCCCTGGGAGAGGCCTCCCCGAGATGAGGAGTGTGGGGACCAGGAGCTTTGTTTTGGGGAATAAGGCAGCTGCCTGCTGGGCTACAAGGGACAAAAATCCCTGCGTTTGGGGCTGGGCCCAGGTTGGAAAGCTCACGGGGGCCACAGATGTGTGCACTTGTGACACAGGAGCCATTGGACCTGGGAGTGGGTGTGGACAGGAGTCGGAGGCATGAGCTCTGGGCCCCTCCATGTGCAGGGGTTGTGGATATAAGTCAATTTAACATGCAGAAGGGGATTATTCAGCCAAAGACAGAACACTTTAATATTTTAATGCATCCTATAAACTACCCTAAGAAAGGCCATCCTAAATCATATCCCTTTTTTAAACTTTTGAGATGGAGTCTCGCTCTGTCGCCCAGGCTGGAGTGCAGTGGCTCGATCTCAGCTCACTGCAACTTCTGCCTCCCGGGTTCAAGCGATTCTCATTCCTCAGCTATATAGGTGCGCACCACCATACCCAGATAATTTTTGTAGAGACGGGGTTTTGCCATGTTGCCCAAGCTGGTCTTGAACTCCTGACCTCAAATGATCCTCCTGCCTCAGCCTCCTCAAGTGCTGGGATTACAGGTGTTAGCCACCACGTCCAGCCCTGAATTACATTTCTGTCAGCAATTGATGAGTATTCATTTTCCTGAATTCTCAATGACAAGATGGTCATTGAAAAATTACACACTTTTGAAAAATGTTTTTAAAAAATTATTTTAGAGTCAGGGTCTCACTCTGCTGCACAGGCTAGAAAGCAGTGGCGTGATTAGGGCTCACTGTCTCCTTGAGCCCCTGGGCTCAAGCAATCCTCCCTCCTTGGCCTCCTAAAGTGCTAGGATTACAGGCGTGAGCCACTGTGTTTGGCCTGAAAAGTATTTTGTCCATTTTGCTGGAAAAAGTGCTGGAGGCAAAACCAGGGCCCATGGTGCACCTCTGTCCTCCTCACATAGGATGCCACCAAGTAGCACTAAGTAGTCTCTGTGAGTTTTTTTTAACCAGGGAGGGTCTCCAGGATCATCTTGCAGAGAAACTGCAAGTGCCAAGCACAACTGCTGTGCGTGCTCCAAAGTCTCAGCTCAGCCGTGGTGGGAGGCTCAGTCGAGTCCAGGAGCTCAGGGCCATGGGTGCCAGGACCATGCCTGGGGAGAGGCACTGCACTCCAGCCTGTGCAACACAGGGAAACCCTATCTCAAAAAAACCCCAAACCCACTAAATTTCAGCTCAGAAACTCCCCGTGCATTTGGCTCCATTATACAATATGATCACAGTTATTCTGAAATGAGATGTGTAAGGTTGGTTATTATCAGGAATGAAAGAAAATGGTATTTCCCACCAGCAGGGATAACTGGCAAAATGCTAAGGCAGGGAGCGCTAGCCCGACGGGAGGGCTGGACAGAAGAGTGGAGGCCACCCCGATTGCTGTCCTGACGGCTTTCTTCTCTCCTAGTACCACATTTCAAGTAATTAGATCTACATCAACTAAAATCAGTGTAAATTCCGAGGACAAGCCCAACAATGCTGCCCGGTATCTCCGCTGCGCGCCGCACCCAGACCCTCTCCACTTCTCAGGGAGATGGCGACTCACAGAAGCAGGCGTTCTGGAGAAGGAAGGCGGCTTCATTTCCCTCCTATTTTCATCATATTTAGACAAGCTCCAGCATCCAAGATCTCAGCACACACGAGAATGCACACACAGGAGCAGGCAGACACTCACAGACCCACAGAGGCGCACAGACCCGCACAAGCACACAGACCCACACAGGCGCACAGACCCACATGCGTGCACAGACCCACACAAGCGCACAGACGTGCACACGCGGACAGACCCGCACACGCGCACAGACCCACAAAGGGCACAGACCCACAC
>NW_022322247.1:0-4800 GCF_002776525.5 Piliocolobus tephrosceles | reverse complement strand
CAAATGGTATTTTTGGTCCTAGATCCTTGAGGAATTGCCAGATTGTCTTCTACAATGGTTGAACTAATTTACACTTCCATCAACAGTGTAAAAGCGTTCCTATTTCTCCACAGCCTCACCGGCATCTGTTGTTTCCTGACTTTTTATTAATTGCCATTCTGACTGGTATGAGATGGTATCTCACTGTGGTTTTGATTTGCATTTCTGTAATGACCAGTGATGATAAACTTTTTTTCATATGTTTGTTGGCCACATAAATGTCATATTTTGATAAGTGTCTGTTCATATCCTTTGCCCACCTTTTGATAGGGGTTTTTTATTTTTCTTGCAAATTTGTTTAAGTTCTTTGTAGATTCTGGATATTAGACCTTTGTCAAATGGGTAGCTTGCAAAAATTTTCTGCCATTCTGTAGGTCACCTGTTCACTCTGATGATAGTTTATTTTGCTGTGCAGAAGCTCTTTAGTTTGATTAGATCCCATTTGTCAATTTTGGCTTTTGTTGCAATTACTTTTGGTGTTTTAGTCTTGCAGTCGTTGCCCATGTCTATGTCCTGAATGGTATTGCCTAGGTTATCTTCTAGGGATTTTTGTGTTGTTTTGTTTTGTTTTGTTTTTGAGACAGAGTTTCACTCTTGTTGCCCAGGCTGGAGCACAATAGTGCAATCTCAGCTCACTGCAACCTCCGTCTCCAGGGTTCAAGCAGTTCTCATGCCTCAGCCTCCCAAGTAGCTGGGACTACAGGCACATGCCACCACGCCCAGCTGATTTTTGTATTTTTAAAAGAGATGGGGTTTTTACCATGTTGGCCAGGCTGGTCTTGAACTCTTGACTTCAGGTGATCCACCCACCTCAGCCTCCCAAAGTGCTAGGATTACAGGCATGAACCACTACACCTGGCATCTTCTAGGGCTTTTATGGTTTGGGGTTTTACATTTAAGTCTTTAATCCATCTTGAGTTAATTTTTGTATAAGGTATAAGGAAGGGGTCCAGTTTCTGCTTTCTGCATATGGCTAGCCAGTTTCCCCAGCACTATTTATTAAATAGGGAATCCTTTCCCCATTGGTGGTTTTTGTCAGGTTTGTCAAAGATCAGATGGTTGTAGATGTGTGGCGTTATTTCTGAGGTCTCTGTTCTGTTCCGTTGGTCTGTTTATCTGTTTTAGTACCAGTACCATGCTGTTTTGGTTACTGTAGGCTTGTAGTATAGTTTGAAGTCAGGTAGTGTGAGCCTCCAGCTTTGTTCTTTTTCCTTAGGATTGTCTTGGCTATGCGGGCTTTTTTTTTGGTTGCATATGAAGTTTAAAGTAGTTTTTTCTAGCTCTGCAAAGAAAGTCAATGATAGCTTGATGGGAATAGCATTGAATCTATAAATTATTTGGGGCAGTATGGCCATTTTCACTATATTGATTCTTCCTATCCATGAGCGTGGAATGTTTTTCTATTTGTTTGTGTCCTCTCTTATTTCCTTAAGCAGTTGTTTGTAGTTCTCCTTGAAGAGGTCCTTCATATCTTTTGTAAGTTGTATTCCTAGGTATTTTATTTTCTTTGTAGCAATTGTGAATTGGAGTTCACTCATGATTTGGCTCTCTGCTTGTCTATTATTGGTGTATAGGAATGCTTGTGATTTTTGCACATTGATTTTGTATCCTGAGACTTTGCTGAAGTTGGTTATCAGCTTAAGGAGTTTTTGGTCTAAGACAATGGGGTTTTCTAAATATACAATCATGTCATCTGCAAACAGAGACAATTTAACTTCCTCTCTTCCTGTTTGAATACCCATTATTTCTTTCTCTTGCCTGATTGCCCTTGCCAGAACTTCCAGTACTATGTTGAATAGGAGTGGTGAGAGAGGGCATCCTTATCTTGTGCCGGTTTTCAAACAGAATGCTTCCAGCTTTTGCCCATTCAGTATGATATTGACTATGGGTTTGCCATAAATAGCTCTTATTATTTTGAGATATGTTCCATCAAAATCCTAGTTTATTGAGAGTTTTTAGCATGAAGGGATGATGAATTTTATTGAAGGTCTTTTCTGCATCTATTTAGATAATCACGTGGTTTTTTGTCATTGGTTCTGTTTATATGATGAATTACGTTTATTGATTTGTGTATGTTGAACCAGTCTTGCATCCCAGGGATGAAGCTGAATTGATCATGGTAGATAAGCTTTTTGATGTGCTGCTGGATTCGGTTTGCCAGTATTTTATTGAGGATTTTTGCATCGATGTTCTTCAGGAATATTGGCCTAAAATTTTCTTTTTTTGTTGTGTCTCTGCCAGGTTTTGCTATAAGGATGATGCTGGCCTCATAAAGTGAGCTAGGGAGGAGTCCCTCTTTTTCTATTGTTTGGAATAGTTTCAGAAGGAATGGTACCAGCTCCTCTTTATACCTCTGGTAGAATTCAGCTGTGAATCCATCTGGTCCTGGGCTTTTTTTGGTTGGTAGGCTATTAATTACTGCCTCAATTTCAGAATTTGTTATTGGTCTATTCAGGGATTCGAATTCTTGCTGGTTTAGTATTGGGAGGGTGTATGTGTCCAGGAATTTATCCATGTCTTCTAGATTTTCTAGTTTACTGGCTTAGAGGTGTTTATAGTATTCTCTGATGGTAGTTTGTATTTCTGTGAGGTCGGTGGTGATATCCCCTTTATCATTTTGTATTGTGTCTATTTGATTTTCTCTCTTTTCTTCTTTATTAGTCTAGCTAGTGGTTCATCTATTTTGTTAATCTAAAAAAAAAAAAAACAGCTCCTTGATTCATTGATTTTTTTGAAGGGTTTTTCCTGTCTCTATCTCCTTCAGTTCTGCTCTGATCTGAGTTATTTCTCGTCTTCTGCTAGCTTTTGAATTTGTTTGCTCTTGCTTCTCTAGTTATTTTAATTGTGATGTTAGGGTGTCAATCCTAGATCTTTCCAGCTCTCTGATGTGGGCATTTAGGGCTATAATTTTGCCTCTTAACACTGCTTTAGCTATGTCCCAGAGATTCTGGCATGTTGTCTCTTCATTCTCATTGGTTTCAAAGAACTTCTTTATTTCTGCCTTCATTTTGTTATTTACCCAGTATTCATTCAGGAGCAGTTGTTCAATTTCCATGTAGTTGTGCAGTTTTGAATGTGTTTCTTAATCCTGAGTTCTAATTTGATTGCACTGTGGTCTGAGAGACCATTATGATTTCTGTTCTTTTGCATTTGCTGAGGAATGTTTTACTTCCAATTATGTGGTCAATTTTAGAATAAATGCTATGTGGTGCTGAGAAGAATGTATATTCTGTTGATTTGGGGTGGAGAGTTCTGTAGATGTCTATTAGGTCCACTTGGTCCAGAGTTGAGTTCAAGTCCTGAATATCCTTGTCACTTTTCTGTCTTGTTGATCTGTCTAACATATTGGCAGTGGGATATTAAAGTCTCCCACTATTATTGTGCAGAAGTCTAAGTTTCTTAGTAGGTCTCTGAAAACTTGTTTTATGAATCTGGATGCATATATATTTAGGATAGTTAGCTCTTGTTGCATTGATCCCTTTATCATTATGTAATGCCCTTCTTTGTCTTTTTTGATCTTTGTTGGTTTAAAGTCTGTTTTATCAGAGACTAGGATTGCAACTCCTGCTTTTTTTCTTTTTCTTTCCATTTGCTTGGTAAACATTCTCCATCCCTTTATTTTGAGCCTATGTGTGTCTTTGTATGTGAGATAAGTCTCCTAAATACAGCCCACCAATGGGTCTTGACGCTTTGTCCAATTTGACAGTCTGTGTCTTTTAATTGGGGCATTTAGCCCATTTCCATTTCAGGTTAATATTGTTATGTGTGAATTTGATCCTGTCATCATGACACTAGCTGGTTATTTTGCACATTCGTTGATGCAGTTTCTTCATAGTGTCATTGGTCTTTATATTTTGGTATGTTTTTGCAGTGGCTGGCACCGGTTTTTTCTTTCCATATTTAGTGCTTCATTCAGGAGCTCTTGTAAGGCAGGCCTGGTGGTGACAAAATCCCTCAGCATTTGCTTGTTTGGAAAGGGTTTTAGTTCTCCCTTCACTTATAAACTTTAGTTTGGCTGGATGTGAAATTCTGGGTTGAAATTTCTTTTCTTTAAGAATGTTGAATATTGCCCCCCGCCTACTTTCTTTTGGCTTGTAGCGTTTCTGCAGAGAGAACCACTGTTAGTCTGATGGGCTTCCATTCATAGGTAACCTGACCTTTCTATCTGGCTGCCCTTAATATTTTTTCCTTCATTTCAACCTTGGAGAATCTGACAATTCTTGGGGTTGCTTTTCTTGAGGAGTGTCTTAGTGGTATTCTTTGTATTTCCTGAATTTGAATGTTGGCCTGTCTTGCTAAGTTGGGGAAGTTCTCCTGGATAATATCCTGAAGTGTGTTTTCCAATTTGGTTCCATTCTCCCTGTCACTTTCAGGAACTCCAATCAAACGTAGGTTTGGTCTTTCACATAGTCCCATATTTCTTGGAGGCTTTGTTGTTCATTTTAGTTCCTTTTTCTCTAATCTTGTCTTCATGCCTTATTTCAGTAATTTGATCTTCAATCTCTGATATCCTTTCTTCTGCTTGATTGATTTGGCTATTGATACTCGTGTATGCTTCACAAAGTTCTTGTGCTTTGTTTTGCAGCTCCATCAGGTCATTAATATTTCTCTCTAAAGTAGTTACTATAGTTAGCAGTTCCTTTTACCAAGGTTCTTAGCTTCCTTGCACTGGGTTAGAACATGCTCCTTTAGCTCTGAGGAGTTTGTTATTACCCAAATGGTATTTTTGGTCCTAGATCCTTGAGGAATTGCCAGATTGTC
>NW_022322246.1:0-4800 GCF_002776525.5 Piliocolobus tephrosceles | reverse complement strand
GACAATCTGGCAATTCCTCAAGGATCTAGGACCAAAAATACCATTTGGGTAATAACAAACTCCTCAGAGCTAAAGGAGCATGTTCTAACCCAGTGCAAGGAAGCTAAGAACCTTGGTAAAAGGAACTGCTAACTATAGTAACTACTTTAGAGAGAAATATTAATGACCTGATGGAGCTGCAAAACAAAGCACAAGAACTTTGTGAAGCATACACGAGTATCAATAGCCAAATCAATCAAGCAGAAGAAAGGATATCAGAGATTGAAGATCAAATTACTGAAATAAGGCATGAAGACAAGATTAGAGAAAAAGGAACTAAAATGAACAACAAAGCCTCCAAGAAATATGGGACTATGTGAAAGACCAAACCTACGTTTGATTGGAGTTCCTGAAAGTGACAGGGAGAATGGAACCAAATTGGAAAACACACTTCAGGATATTATCCAGGAGAACTTCCCCAACTTAGCAAGACAGGCCAACATTCAAATTCAGGAAATACAAAGAATACCACTAAGACACTCCTCAAGAAAAGCAACCCCAAGAATTGTCAGATTCTCCAAGGTTGAAATGAAGGAAAAAATATTAAGGGCAGCCAGATAGAAAGGTCAGGTTACCTATGAATGGAAGCCCATCAGACTAACAGTGGTTCTCTCTGCAGAAACGCTACAAGCCAAAAGAAAGTAGGCGGGGGGCAATATTCAACATTCTTAAAGAAAAGAAATTTCAACCCAGAATTTCACATCCAGCCAAACTAAAGTTTATAAGTGAAGGGAGAACTAAAACCCTTTCCAAACAAGCAAATGCTGAGGGATTTTGTCACCACCAGGCCTGCCTTACAAGAGCTCCTGAATGAAGCACTAAATATGGAAAGAAAAAACCGGTGCCAGCCACTGCAAAAACATACCAAAATATAAAGACCAATGACACTATGAAGAAACTGCATCAACGAATGTGCAAAATAACCAGCTAGTGTCATGATGACAGGATCAAATTCACACATAACAATATTAACCTGAAATGGAAATGGGCTAAATGCCCCAATTAAAAGACACAGACTGTCAAATTGGACAAAGCGTCAAGACCCATTGGTGGGCTGTATTTAGGAGACTTATCTCACATACAAAGACACACATAGGCTCAAAATAAAGGGATGGAGAATGTTTACCAAGCAAATGGAAAGAAAAAGAAAAAAAGCAGGAGTTGCAATCCTAGTCTCTGATAAAACAGACTTTAAACCAACAAAGATCAAAAAAGACAAAGAAGGGCATTACATAATGATAAAGGGATCAATGCAACAAGAGCTAACTATCCTAAATATATATGCATCCAGATTCATAAAACAAGTTTTCAGAGACCTACTAAGAAACTTAGACTTCTGCACAATAATAGTGGGAGACTTTAATATCCCACTGCCAATATGTTAGACAGATCAACAAGACAGAAAAGTGACAAGGATATTCAGGACTTGAACTCAACTCTGGACCAAGTGGACCTAATAGACATCTACAGAACTCTCCACCCCAAATCAACAGAATATACATTCTTCTCAGCACCACATAGCATTTATTCTAAAATTGACCACATAATTGGAAGTAAAACATTCCTCAGCAAATGCAAAAGAACAGAAATCATAATGGTCTCTCAGACCACAGTGCAATCAAATTAGAACTCAGGATTAAGAAACACATTCAAAACTGCACAACTACATGGAAATTGAACAACTGCTCCTGAATGAATACTGGGTAAATAACAAAATGAAGGCAGAAATAAAGAAGTTCTTTGAAACCAATGAGAATGAAGAGACAACATGCCAGAATCTCTGGGACATAGCTAAAGCAGTGTTAAGAGGCAAAATTATAGCCCTAAATGCCCACATCAGAGAGCTGGAAAGATCTAGGATTGACACCCTAACATCACAATTAAAATAACTAGAGAAGCAAGAGCAAACAAATTCAAAAGCTAGCAGAAGACGAGAAATAACTCAGATCAGAGCAGAACTGAAGGAGATAGAGACAGGAAAAACCCTTCAAAAAAATCAATGAATCAAGGAGCTGTTTTTTTTTTTTTTAGATTAACAAAATAGATGAACCACTAGCTAGACTAATAAAGAAGAAAAGAGAGAAAATCAAATAGACACAATACAAAATGATAAAGGGGATATCACCACCGACCTCACAGAAATACAAACTACCATCAGAGAATACTATAAACACCTCTAAGCCAGTAAACTAGAAAATCTAGAAGACATGGATAAATTCCTGGACACATACACCCTCCCAATACTAAACCAGCAAGAATTCGAATCCCTGAATAGACCAATAACAAATTCTGAAATTGAGGCAGTAATTAATAGCCTACCAACCAAAAAAAGCCCAGGACCAGATGGATTCACAGCTGAATTCTACCAGAGGTATAAAGAGGAGCTGGTACCATTCCTTCTGAAACTATTCCAAACAATAGAAAAAGAGGGACTCCTCCCTAGCTCACTTTATGAGGCCAGCATCATCCTTATAGCAAAACCTGGCAGAGACACAACAAAAAAAGAAAATTTTAGGCCAATATTCCTGAAGAACATCGATGCAAAAATCCTCAATAAAATACTGGCAAACCGAATCCAGCAGCACATCAAAAAGCTTATCTACCATGATCAATTCAGCTTCATCCCTGGGATGCAAGACTGGTTCAACATACACAAATCAATAAACGTAATTCATCATATAAACAGAACCAATGACAAAAAACCACGTGATTATCTAAATAGATGCAGAAAAGACCTTCAATAAAATTCATCATCCCTTCATGCTAAAAACTCTCAATAAACTAGGATTTTGATGGAACATATCTCAAAATAATAAGAGCTATTTATGGCAAACCCATAGTCAATATCATACTGAATGGGCAAAAGCTGGAAGCATTCTGTTTGAAAACCGGCACAAGATAAGGATGCCCTCTCTCACCACTCCTATTCAACATAGTACTGGAAGTTCTGGCAAGGGCAATCAGGCAAGAGAAAGAAATAATGGGTATTCAAACAGGAAGAGAGGAAGTTAAATTGTCTCTGTTTGCAGATGACATGATTGTATATTTAGAAAACCCCATTGTCTTAGACCAAAAACTCCTTAAGCTGATAACCAACTTCAGCAAAGTCTCAGGATACAAAATCAATGTGCAAAAATCACAAGCATTCCTATACACCAATAATAGACAAGCAGAGAGCCAAATCATGAGTGAACTCCAATTCACAATTGCTACAAAGAAAATAAAATACCTAGGAATACAACTTACAAAAGATATGAAGGACCTCTTCAAGGAGAACTACAAACAACTGCTTAAGGAAATAAGAGAGGACACAAACAAATAGAAAAACATTCCACGCTCATGGATAGGAAGAATCAATATAGTGAAAATGGCCATACTGCCCCAAATAATTTATAGATTCAATGCTATTCCCATCAAGCTATCATTGACTTTCTTTGCAGAGCTAGAAAAAACTACTTTAAACTTCATATGCAACCAAAAAAAAAGCCCGCATAGCCAAGACAATCCTAAGGAAAAAGAACAAAGCTGGAGGCTCACACTACCTGACTTCAAACTATACTACAAGCCTACAGTAACCAAAACAGCATGGTACTGGTACTAAAACAGATAAACAGACCAACGGAACAGAACAGAGACCTCAGAAATAACGCCACACATCTACAACCATCTGATCTTTGACAAACCTGACAAAAACCACCAATGGGGAAAGGATTCCCTATTTAATAAATAGTGCTGGGGAAACTGGCTAGCCATATGCAGAAAGCAGAAACTGGACCCCTTCCTTATACCTTATACAAAAATTAACTCAAGATGGATTAAAGACTTAAATGTAAAACCCCAAACCATAAAAGCCCTAGAAGATGCCAGGTGTAGTGGTTCATGCCTGTAATCCTAGCACTTTGGGAGGCTGAGGTGGGTGGATCACCTGAAGTCAAGAGTTCAAGACCAGCCTGGCCAACATGGTAAAAACCCCATCTCTTTTAAAAATACAAAAATCAGCTGGGCGTGGTGGCATGTGCCTGTAGTCCCAGCTACTTGGGAGGCTGAGGCATGAGAACTGCTTGAACCCTGGAGACGGAGGTTGCAGTGAGCTGAGATTGCACTATTGTGCTCCAGCCTGGGCAACAAGAGTGAAACTCTGTCTCAAAAACAAAACAAAACAAAACAACACAAAAATCCCTAGAAGATAACCTAGGCAATACCATTCAGGACATAGACATGGGCAACGACTGCAAGACTAAAACACCAAAAGTAATTGCAACAAAAGCCAAAATTGACAAATGGGATCTAATCAAACTAAAGAGCTTCTGCACAGCAAAATAAACTATCATCAGAGTGAACAGGTGACCTACAGAATGGCAGAAAATTTTTGCAAGCTACCCATTTGACAAAGGTCTAATATCCAGAATCTACAAAGAACTTAAACAAATTTGCAAGAAAAATAAAAAACCCCTATCAAAAGGTGGGCAAAGGATATGAACAGACACTTATCAAAATATGACATTTATGTGGCCAACAAACATATGAAAAAAAGTTTATCATCACTGGTCATTACAGAAATGCAAATCAAAACCACAGTGAGATACCATCTCATACCAGTCAGAATGGCAATTAATAAAAAGTCAGGAAACAACAGATGCCGGTGAGGCTGTGGAGAAATAGGAACGCTTTTACACTGTTGATGGAAGTGTAAATTAGTTCAACCATTGTAGAAGACAATCTGGCAATTCCTCAAGGATCTAGGACCAAAAATACCATTTG
>NW_022322245.1:0-2131 GCF_002776525.5 Piliocolobus tephrosceles | reverse complement strand
CTATAGGCAGTACTTCTTGGCCTCTGTTTCCTATCTCACATGCTTCTTTTTGACCTTATCAGGTGGTAGCCTCAAGGCCTTGGCTATTTCATAGGACACGAACAAGTGACTGACAGGAGCAACAGCAACGAATATGTCTCACTACCACTGAGGCCAGTTAGCTGGTCCTGGTCACTTGTGTCTTTACACAGTTTATTAGAAGCCCACTGTATGCTGTCTGGAAAGGGAACATTACATATATTCTAGAATCAGCTGGGAAAGGAGGATTGGGTTATCTATTACTGCTCAACTTTCAGATGTAACTACCCATTTATGTGTGAACTTACACCTACATTTACGCACTACAGATATCACAACAGAAGGTAGAAGTACAAAATGGGGTTCTTCCTATTCCTGCTCATTTAGTGCAACTATTAATGATGATAGTACATTGTTTAAAAAGTTACCGGCATGGCACGGTGGCTCACGCCTGTAATCCCAGCACTTTGGGAGGCCCAGGCAGGTAGATCATGAGGTCAGGAGTTTGAGACCAGCCTGGCCAACATAGTGAAACCCTGTCTCTACTAAAAATACAAATAATTAGCCAGGCATGGTGGCACATGCCTGTAATCCCAGCTACTTGGGAGGCTGAGGTGGGAGAATTGATTGAACCTGGGAGGCAGAGGTTGCAGTGAGCTGAGATGGTGCCACTGCACTCCAGCCCAGGCGACAGTGTGAAACTCTCTGTCAAAAAAAAAAAAAGTTACCAACAGATGTAATGCTAAACCAACAGATGTAACAGGAGCTGTCCTGGGTAAGCTGGGATGTGTGGTTTCCATACTTACAAGTCACTTTGCCAACTCTAACTCTATCCACTCTGCTAGAACTCTAAATATTGGAGTGCTCTGCTGGGTACTGGGACCCCTTGACTTCTCCCTGGTTGCTCTCACTTTGACCGATACTGAAACTCTCAAATCTGTATCTCTACTGCCTAAAAATTAAGACTTAAATACCCAACACCTACTTACATCTCTGCTTACATATCTAGTGAAATCATCTTACACAGCTCTACGTGTCTCTGAGTAATGAAACACTCAACACTTAGTGGTGTAAAACCATAATGATTTCATTATGCCCAAGGATTCAGTGGGTCAGAAATTTGGACAGGTCAGAGCAAGGTTTGTTTATTTCTGTTCTGTGATGTCTGGGGCCTTGGCTGGAAAAACTCAACAGCCAGGGTGACTTGAATGGCTGGGGACTAGACTTACCTGGAGGCTTCACTCTCATGTTTGGTGTCTGGGCTGGGATGTCTAAAAAACTGGACTCAGCTAGAACTGTCAACCAGAACACCTATATGGGGCCTTTTCATGTGGCTTGGGCTTCTTTTTGTGGCAAATGGGCTCTATGACAGAGAGGCCCCAGAGGGACCATCCTGAGAGCAAGTGTTTCTCTGCAAAGCTTCCTCTGACCTATCCTTGGAAATCAGGCAGTATTACTGCCACAGCCTTCTACTGGCTACAAGCAAGTCTCTAAGGCCAAGTCAGATTTGTAGAAAAGGGATGAGACTGCACCCCTTGATGGGTAAATGGCAAGGTCACATTGCAGAGGAGCATTCTGGCCACTTTGGAATATATAATCTGCCACACACCCTTAATATGGCTAAAACAGAACTCTTTATTTCTAGTCCACCCATTTCCTTGAATAAATAAAACCACATCTGCCCAGTTGCTCCAAACTCCAAACCTAGGAATTATTATTGCTTCCTCTCTTTCTTGCACTCCCCACATTTAATGCATCATCACCAGGTCATCTCAACTCTACTTCCATTGCATCTCTCAAATATATTCACTTTTCTGCATCCCTGCCACCAGCACCCTGGGGCAAGCCACCACCGTTTCTCACCTAAACCACTGCAATAGCCCAGGAACTAATCTCCTTGTTTCTATTCTTGTTCCCTATAATCTATGTGCTATACAATAGAGACATTAATACATTTAAAATGTAAATTAAATCACACTACTCCCCTGCATAAAACCTTACTCAGAAATTAGAATAAAACCCAGATAAATGACTTCCCCTGGCTTTGAAAGTCTTACATGATCTGGCCTCAGGTCTTGACTCCAGCTTCATCTGGTCACCATTTGACCTATCA
>NW_022322244.1:0-2131 GCF_002776525.5 Piliocolobus tephrosceles | reverse complement strand
TGATAGGTCAAATGGTGACCAGATGAAGCTGGAGTCAAGACCTGAGGCCAGATCATGTAAGACTTTCAAAGCCAGGGGAAGTCATTTATCTGGGTTTTATTCTAATTTCTGAGTAAGGTTTTATGCAGGGGAGTAGTGTGATTTAATTTACATTTTAAATGTATTAATGTCTCTATTGTATAGCACATAGATTATAGGGAACAAGAATAGAAACAAGGAGATTAGTTCCTGGGCTATTGCAGTGGTTTAGGTGAGAAACGGTGGTGGCTTGCCCCAGGGTGCTGGTGGCAGGGATGCAGAAAAGTGAATATATTTGAGAGATGCAATGGAAGTAGAGTTGAGATGACCTGGTGATGATGCATTAAATGTGGGGAGTGCAAGAAAGAGAGGAAGCAATAATAATTCCTAGGTTTGGAGTTTGGAGCAACTGGGCAGATGTGGTTTTATTTATTCAAGGAAATGGGTGGACTAGAAATAAAGAGTTCTGTTTTAGCCATATTAAGGGTGTGTGGCAGATTATATATTCCAAAGTGGCCAGAATGCTCCTCTGCAATGTGACCTTGCCATTTACCCATCAAGGGGTGCAGTCTCATCCCTTTTCTACAAATCTGACTTGGCCTTAGAGACTTGCTTGTAGCCAGTAGAAGGCTGTGGCAGTAATACTGCCTGATTTCCAAGGATAGGTCAGAGGAAGCTTTGCAGAGAAACACTTGCTCTCAGGATGGTCCCTCTGGGGCCTCTCTGTCATAGAGCCCATTTGCCACAAAAAGAAGCCCAAGCCACATGAAAAGGCCCCATATAGGTGTTCTGGTTGACAGTTCTAGCTGAGTCCAGTTTTTTAGACATCCCAGCCCAGACACCAAACATGAGAGTGAAGCCTCCAGGTAAGTCTAGTCCCCAGCCATTCAAGTCACCCTGGCTGTTGAGTTTTTCCAGCCAAGGCCCCAGACATCACAGAACAGAAATAAACAAACCTTGCTCTGACCTGTCCAAATTTCTGACCCACTGAATCCTTGGGCATAATGAAATCATTATGGTTTTACACCACTAAGTGTTGAGTGTTTCATTACTCAGAGACACGTAGAGCTGTGTAAGATGATTTCACTAGATATGTAAGCAGAGATGTAAGTAGGTGTTGGGTATTTAAGTCTTAATTTTTAGGCAGTAGAGATACAGATTTGAGAGTTTCAGTATCGGTCAAAGTGAGAGCAACCAGGGAGAAGTCAAGGGGTCCCAGTACCCAGCAGAGCACTCCAATATTTAGAGTTCTAGCAGAGTGGATAGAGTTAGAGTTGGCAAAGTGACTTGTAAGTATGGAAACCACACATCCCAGCTTACCCAGGACAGCTCCTGTTACATCTGTTGGTTTAGCATTACATCTGTTGGTAACTTTTTTTTTTTTTGACAGAGAGTTTCACACTGTCGCCTGGGCTGGAGTGCAGTGGCACCATCTCAGCTCACTGCAACCTCTGCCTCCCAGGTTCAATCAATTCTCCCACCTCAGCCTCCCAAGTAGCTGGGATTACAGGCATGTGCCACCATGCCTGGCTAATTATTTGTATTTTTAGTAGAGACAGGGTTTCACTATGTTGGCCAGGCTGGTCTCAAACTCCTGACCTCATGATCTACCTGCCTGGGCCTCCCAAAGTGCTGGGATTACAGGCGTGAGCCACCGTGCCATGCCGGTAACTTTTTAAACAATGTACTATCATCATTAATAGTTGCACTAAATGAGCAGGAATAGGAAGAACCCCATTTTGTACTTCTACCTTCTGTTGTGATATCTGTAGTGCGTAAATGTAGGTGTAAGTTCACACATAAATGGGTAGTTACATCTGAAAGTTGAGCAGTAATAGATAACCCAATCCTCCTTTCCCAGCTGATTCTAGAATATATGTAATGTTCCCTTTCCAGACAGCATACAGTGGGCTTCTAATAAACTGTGTAAAGACACAAGTGACCAGGACCAGCTAACTGGCCTCAGTGGTAGTGAGACATATTCGTTGCTGTTGCTCCTGTCAGTCACTTGTTCGTGTCCTATGAAATAGCCAAGGCCTTGAGGCTACCACCTGATAAGGTCAAAAAGAAGCATGTGAGATAGGAAACAGAGGCCAAGAAGTACTGCCTATAG
>NW_022322243.1:0-1715 GCF_002776525.5 Piliocolobus tephrosceles | reverse complement strand
CTTCTTTCCAGTTTTCCTCTGAGGATACTTGCTTTTTCACCTTAAGCTTCCTGCGCTAAGAAGAATCCCACTGCGGATTCCCTGCAAACTGTATTAGCAAACTGACAGCTGAAGAGAAACGTGTAACTCTGTGAGTTGCACTCACACATAGCAATGCAGTTTCTCAGAATGCTTCTTGCCACTTTCTGTTTGAGGAGATAACCTTTTTCACCATAGCCCTCAATGACCTCCCAAATATCACTTTGCAGAATCCAGGACAACAGTCTTAGCAAACTCTGCCAGAAGCAATGTGTGGAACTCTGTGTGATGAAGTCTAATATCAGAACGCAATCTCTCAGAAAGCTTCCCTGGAGTTATAATGTGATAATATATCCTTTTTCAACATGGGCCCCAACTGGCTCCCAAATATCACCTTGCAGATTCCAGGAAAAGAGTGTTAGGAAACTGCTTCCTGAGGACAAAGATATAACTCTGTGAGACGAATTCACAGATCACAAAGATGTTTCTCAGAAAGTCTCTTTCCCGTTTTTAACTGATGATATTTCCTTTATCAGCGTAGGCCTCAAAGCCTTCCAAAGAAGAATTTCTCAGTTTCCACAAAGACAGTGTTAGTGGCCTGCTCCATGAAACATAAGTGTAACTCTGTGAGATGAATTCACACATCACAGAGAAGTTTCTAAGAAAGCTTCTTTCCAGTTTTCCTCTGAGGACACTTGCTTTGTCACCATAAGCTTCATTGCGCTAAGAAGAATCCCACTGCATTTTCTAAGCAAACTGTCTTAGCAAACTGATAGCTGAAGAGAAACCTGTAACTCTGTGAGTTGCCCTCACACATAGCAATGCAGTTTCTCAGAATGCTTCTTGCCACTTTCTGTCTGAGGAGATAACCTTTTTCACCATAGCCCTCAATGAGCGCTCTAATATCACTTTGCAGAATCCAAGAAAACAGTCTTAGCAAACTCTGCCAAGAAGCAATGTGTGGAACTCTGTGTGATGAAGTCACATATCAGAACGCAATCTCTCAGAAAGCTTCCATCTAGTTATTATGTGGTGATATTTCCTTTTTCATCATGGGCCCCAATTGGGTCCCATATATCACCTTGCAGATTCCAGGAAAACAGTGTTAGGAATCATCTTCCTGAGGACAAAGATGTAACTCTGTGAGACGAATTCACAGCTCACTAAGAAGTTTCTCAGAAAGCTTCTTTCCCGTTTTCAACTGATGATATTTCCTTTATCTGCGTAGGCCACAAAGCCTTCCGAACTAGAACTTCTCAGTTTCCCCAAAGAGAGTGTTAGTGGCCTGCTCCACGAAACATAAGTGTAACTCTCTGAGACGAATTCACACATCACAGAGAAGTTTCTGAGAAACCTTCTTTCCAGTTATCCTCTGGGGACACTTGCTTTGTCACCGTAAGCTTCATTGCGCTAAGAAGAATCCAACTGCGGATTCCAAGCAAACTGTATTAGCAAACTGATAGCTGAAAACAAACGTGTAACTCTGTGAGTTGCACTCACACGTATCAATGCAGTTTCTCAGAATTTTTCTTGCCACTTTCTGTCTGAGGAGATAACCTTTTTCACCATAGCCCTCAAAGAGCTCCGAAATATCACTTTGCCAAATCCAAGAAAACAGTCTTAGCAAACTCTGCCAAGAAGCAATATGTGGAACTCTGTGTGATGAAGTCACATATCAGGACGCAATCTCTCAGAAA
>NW_022322242.1:997-2331 GCF_002776525.5 Piliocolobus tephrosceles | reverse complement strand
TCGTCCGTTCTGAATCTGAGGCTCGTCTCTGTTTGTCTGTTTGTCTGCGGCTGGTCCGTTCTGAATCTGAAGCTCGGGAGGTCTGAAACTGAAGCTGAAAGCTGGCATAGGTCCTGGCGGACGCGCTATAGGACAGCCAGCGGAGACCGGTGGGAGACGTCCCCTGGCTCTCATCTGATTGTCTGATTTATTCTGACCCAGATTTCTGGAGCGCGCCTGCGACTGACATAATTTGTTGATATTCTGTAACTCACTTTCCCTTGCAGAACCTGTTCCGGCAACTCACTTTCCCTTGCAGGACCTGTTCCAGGCGCCACTCCGGGGGCTACTGATTCCAAAGAAACCCCCCCCATCCTGTTTTACCTGATAGCGGGGACCCACTGTCCACAGAACCCCCTCGATACCCCTCCGGGCCTCAGGTCCCAGACCCCCGGGCTGCCCCGCAGGTAGAAGCAGGAGGACGGGAGGCGGCTGGCACATCCAAACCTGCTAAAAATGAAAGAAACTCTGAAGGGCCCGCGGGGCAGAGGCCAGGGCGCACTTTGCGAATTAGTCCCCCGCAGCCGCCTGACTCCACAGTGCGACTTTTCCTCTGACCAGACCGAGGAGGGATTGCAACACGGCAGAAGGTAGGGGACGGCTACACCTTTATCGCCAGACTCTAATGGCGGGTCTCCGGGCAGCTGCTGGCAAGCCCACTGATTTGGCTAAAGTATACTAACAACTTAGACAGTACACCACCATAGACCCAGAGGCTCCAGGAAGCCAGGCAGCTGTTGTAATGTCTTTTGTAAATCAGGCGGCCCCAGACATTAGAAAGTAACTCCAGAAATTAGAAGACTTGGAGGGAAAACAGATTCAGGACCTCCTACAGATAGCCCAGCGGGTTTACAATAATAGAGATACTCCAGAGAAAAAAAAAAAAAAATGACTAAGGTCCTGACAGCAGTTGTACAAAAAGATACATTAAAAACATTAAATGATTTTCAGAAATTGTTAGGCAATATTAATTGGATTCGGCCAACTCTAGGCATTCCTACTTATGCCATGTCAAATTTGTTCTCTATCCTAAGAGGAAATCCAGACTTAAATAGTAGAAGAATATTATATTAACCCCAGAGGCAACAAAAGAAATTAAATTTGTGGAAGAAAAAAAAAAATTCAGTCAGCGCAAATAAGTAGAATAGATTCTTTAGCCCCATTCCAACTTTTGATTTTTGCCACTACGCGTTCTCCAAAAGACATCATTTTTCAAAATACTGATCTTGTGGAGTGGTCATTCTTTCCTCACAGTACAATTAAAACTTTTACATTGTACTTGGATCAAATGGCTA
>NW_022322242.1:440-897 GCF_002776525.5 Piliocolobus tephrosceles | reverse complement strand
ACAATTAAAACTTTTACATTGTACTTGGATCAAATGGCTACATTAATGGGTCAGACAAGATTACAAATAATAAAATTGTGTGGTAATGACCCAGACAAAATAGTTGTTCCTTTAACCAAGGAACAAGTTAAACAAACCTCTATCAATTCTGGTGCATGGCAAATTGGCCTTGCTGATCTTGTGGGAATTATTGATAATCATTACCCAAAAACAAAAATCTTCCAGTTTTTAAAATTGTCTGCTTGGATTTTACCTAAAATTACCAGACATAAACCTTTAGAACATGCTCTGACAGTATTTACTGATGGAAAAGTGGCTTACACAGGGCTAAAAGAGCGAGTAATCAAAACTCAATATCAATCAGCTCCAAGGGCAGAGTTGGTTGCAGTCATTACAGTGTTAAAAGATTTTAATCAACCTGTACATGCTGAAACAGAATCAGATTTATAAGACCCAA
>NW_022322242.1:0-340 GCF_002776525.5 Piliocolobus tephrosceles | reverse complement strand
TACCAACCTGTACATGCTGAAACAGAATCAGATTTATAAGACCCAAGATTGGCTCTAGAGGTACCTAAAACAAAGGGGGGAATGAAAGGAATCAGACACATTTCTCAGCTTCCTGGGCCCAACACTAACACATTCCTCCATACATCACAACTTCCAGGGCCCAGTGTAAACATTCCAAACTTCCAGGGCCCAGTGTAAACATTCCAAACTTCCAGGGCCCAATACAAACACCACCTGGAGAGTACCGTTTGTACTGAAAGCACGGGAACCAATTGTAATGCTGTAACCTAAATAATTCCCTTGTTTCTCTGTAACCTTACATATCCTGTTTTCATCGGGC
>NW_022322241.1:1991-2331 GCF_002776525.5 Piliocolobus tephrosceles | reverse complement strand
GCCCGATGAAAACAGGATATGTAAGGTTACAGAGAAACAAGGGAATTATTTAGGTTACAGCATTACAATTGGTTCCCGTGCTTTCAGTACAAACGGTACTCTCCAGGTGGTGTTTGTATTGGGCCCTGGAAGTTTGGAATGTTTACACTGGGCCCTGGAAGTTTGGAATGTTTACACTGGGCCCTGGAAGTTGTGATGTATGGAGGAATGTGTTAGTGTTGGGCCCAGGAAGCTGAGAAATGTGTCTGATTCCTTTCATTCCCCCCTTTGTTTTAGGTACCTCTAGAGCCAATCTTGGGTCTTATAAATCTGATTCTGTTTCAGCATGTACAGGTTGGTA
>NW_022322241.1:1434-1891 GCF_002776525.5 Piliocolobus tephrosceles | reverse complement strand
TTGGGTCTTATAAATCTGATTCTGTTTCAGCATGTACAGGTTGATTAAAATCTTTTAACACTGTAATGACTGCAACCAACTCTGCCCTTGGAGCTGATTGATATTGAGTTTTGATTACTCGCTCTTTTAGCCCTGTGTAAGCCACTTTTCCATCAGTAAATACTGTCAGAGCATGTTCTAAAGGTTTATGTCTGGTAATTTTAGGTAAAATCCAAGCAGACAATTTTAAAAACTGGAAGATTTTTGTTTTTGGGTAATGATTATCAATAATTCCCACAAGATCAGCAAGGCCAATTTGCCATGCACCAGAATTGATAGAGGTTTGTTTAACTTGTTCCTTGGTTAAAGGAACAACTATTTTGTCTGGGTCATTACCACACAATTTTATTATTTGTAATCTTGTCTGACCCATTAATGTAGCCATTTGATCCAAGTACAATGTAAAAGTTTTAATTGT
>NW_022322241.1:0-1334 GCF_002776525.5 Piliocolobus tephrosceles | reverse complement strand
TAGCCATTTGATCCAAGTACAATGTAAAAGTTTTAATTGTACTGTGAGGAAAGAATGACCACTCCACAAGATCAGTATTTTGAAAAATGATGTCTTTTGGAGAACGCGTAGTGGCAAAAATCAAAAGTTGGAATGGGGCTAAAGAATCTATTCTACTTATTTGCGCTGACTGAATTTTTTTTTTTCTTCCACAAATTTAATTTCTTTTGTTGCCTCTGGGGTTAATATAATATTCTTCTACTATTTAAGTCTGGATTTCCTCTTAGGATAGAGAACAAATTTGACATGGCATAAGTAGGAATGCCTAGAGTTGGCCGAATCCAATTAATATTGCCTAACAATTTCTGAAAATCATTTAATGTTTTTAATGTATCTTTTTGTACAACTGCTGTCAGGACCTTAGTCATTTTTTTTTTTTTTTCTCTGGAGTATCTCTATTATTGTAAACCCGCTGGGCTATCTGTAGGAGGTCCTGAATCTGTTTTCCCTCCAAGTCTTCTAATTTCTGGAGTTACTTTCTAATGTCTGGGGCCGCCTGATTTACAAAAGACATTACAACAGCTGCCTGGCTTCCTGGAGCCTCTGGGTCTATGGTGGTGTACTGTCTAAGTTGTTAGTATACTTTAGCCAAATCAGTGGGCTTGCCAGCAGCTGCCCGGAGACCCGCCATTAGAGTCTGGCGATAAAGGTGTAGCCGTCCCCTACCTTCTGCCGTGTTGCAATCCCTCCTCGGTCTGGTCAGAGGAAAAGTCGCACTGTGGAGTCAGGCGGCTGCGGGGGACTAATTCGCAAAGTGCGCCCTGGCCTCTGCCCCGCGGGCCCTTCAGAGTTTCTTTCATTTTTAGCAGGTTTGGATGTGCCAGCCGCCTCCCGTCCTCCTGCTTCTACCTGCGGGGCAGCCCGGGGGTCTGGGACCTGAGGCCCGGAGGGGTATCGAGGGGGTTCTGTGGACAGTGGGTCCCCGCTATCAGGTAAAACAGGATGGGGGGGGTTTCTTTGGAATCAGTAGCCCCCGGAGTGGCGCCTGGAACAGGTCCTGCAAGGGAAAGTGAGTTGCCGGAACAGGTTCTGCAAGGGAAAGTGAGTTACAGAATATCAACAAATTATGTCAGTCGCAGGCGCGCTCCAGAAATCTGGGTCAGAATAAATCAGACAATCAGATGAGAGCCAGGGGACGTCTCCCACCGGTCTCCGCTGGCTGTCCTATAGCGCGTCCGCCAGGACCTATGCCAGCTTTCAGCTTCAGTTTCAGACCTCCCGAGCTTCAGATTCAGAACGGACCAGCCGCAGACAAACAGACAAACAGAGACGAGCCTCAGATTCAGAACGGACGA
>NW_022322240.1:0-6211 GCF_002776525.5 Piliocolobus tephrosceles | reverse complement strand
TCTTCTTTTTTATTTTTATTTATTTTATTTATTTTTTTATTATACTTTAAGTTCTAGGGTACATGTGCATAACGTGCAGGTTTGTTACATATGTATACTTGTGCCATGTTGGTGTGCTGCACCCATCAACTCGTCAGCACCCATCAATTCATCATTTATATCAGGTATAACTCCCCAATGCAATCCCTCCCCCCTCCCCCCTCCCCATGATAGGCCCCCATGTGTGATGTTCCCCTTCCCGAGTCCAAGTGAACTCATTGTTCAGTTCCCACCTATGAGTGAGAACATGCGGTGTTTGGTTTTCTCTTCTTGTGATAGTTTGCTAAGAATGATGGTTTCCAGCTGCATCCATGTCCCTACAAAGGACGCAAACTCATCCTTTTTTATGGCTGCATAGTATTCCATGGTGTATATGTGCCACATTTTCTTAATCCAGTCTGTCACTGATGGACATTTGGGTTGATTCCAAGTCTTTGCTATTGTGAATAGTGCCGCAATAAACATACGTGTGCATGTGTCTTTGTAGTAGAATAATTTATAATCCTTTGGGTATATACCCAGTAGTGGGATGGCTGGGTCATATGGTACATCTAGTTCTAGATCCTTGAGGAATTGCCATACTGTTTTCCATAATGGTTGAACTAGTTTACAATCCCACCAACAGTGTAAAAGTGTTCCTATTTCTCCACATCCTCTCCAACACCTGTTGTTTCCTGATTTTTTAATGATTGCCATTCTAACTGGTGTGAGATGGTATCTCATTGTGGTTTTGATTTGCATTTCTCTGATGGCCAGTGATGATGAGCATTTTTTCATGTGTCTGTTGGCTGTATGAATGTCTTCTTTTGAGAAATGTCTGTTCATATCCTTTCCCCACTTTTGGATGGGGTTGTTTGTTTTTTTCTTGTATATTTGTTTGAGTTCTTTGTAGATTCTGGAAATTAGCCCTTTGTCAGATGAGTAGATTGCAAAAATTTTCTCCCATTCTGTAGGTTGCCTGTTCACTCTGATGGTAGTTTCTTTTGCTGTGCAGAAGCTCTTTAGTTTAATGAGATCCCATTTGTCAATTTTGGCTTTTGCTGCCGTTGCTTTTGGTGTTTTAGACATGAAGTCCTTGCCCATGCCTATGTCCTGAATGGTACTACCTAGATTTTCTTCTAGGGTTTTTATGGTATTAGGTCTAACATTTAAGTCTCTAATCCATCTTGAATTAATCTTCGTATAAGGAGTAAGGAAAGGATCCAGTTTCAGCTTTCTACTTATGGCTAGCCAATTTTCCCAGCACCATTTATTAAATAGGGAATCCTTTCCCCATTTCTTGTTTTTCTCAGGTTTGTCAAAGATCAGATGGTTGTAGATGTGTGGCATTATTTCTGAAGGCTCCGTTCTGTTCCATTGGTCTATATCTCTGTTTTGGTACCAGTACCATGCTGTTTTGGTTACTGTAGCCTTGTAGTATAGTTTGAAGTCAGGTAGCGTGACGCCTCCGGCTTTGTCCTTTTGACTTAGGATTGTCTTGGCAATACGGGCTCTTTTTTGGTTCCATATGAACTTTAAAGCAGTTTTTTCCAATTCGGTGAAGAAACTCATTGGTAGCTTGATGGGGATGGCATTGAATCTATAAATTACCTTGGGCAGTATGGCCATTTTCACAATATTGATTCTGCCTATCCATGAGCATGGTATGTTCTTCCATTTGTTTGTGTCCTCTTTGATTTCACTGAGCAGTGGTTTGTAGTTCTCCTTGAAGAGGTCCTTTACATCCCTTGTAAGTTGGATTCCTAGGTATTTTATTCTCTTTGAAGCAATTGTGAATGGAAGTTCATTCCTGATTTGGCTCTCTGCTTGTCTGTTACTGGTGTATAAGAATGCTTGTGATTTTTGCACATTAATTTTGTATCCTGAGACTTTGCTGAAGTTGCTTATCAGCTTAAGGAGATTTTGGGCTGAGACGATGGGGTTTTCTAAGTATACAATCATGTCATCTGCAAACAGGGACAACTTGACTTCTTCTTTTCCTAACTGAATACCCTTGATTTCTTTCTCTTGCCTGATTGCCCTAGCCAGAACTTCCAACACTATGTTGAATAGGAGTGGTGAGAGAGGGCATCCCTGTCTTGTGCCAGTTTTCAAAGGGAACTTTTCCAGTTTTTGCCCATTCAGTATGATATTAGCTGTGGGTTTGTCATAAATAGCTCTTATTATTTTGAGGTACGTTCCATCAATACCGAATTTGTTGAGCGTTTTTAGCATGAAGGGCTGTTGAATTTTGTCAAAAGCCTTTTCTGCATCTATTGAGATAATCATGTGGTTCTTGTCTTTGGTTCTGTTGATATGCTGGATTACGTTGATTGATTTGCGAATGTTGAACCAGCCTTGCATCCCAGGGATGAAGCCCACTTGATCATGGTGGATAAGCTTTTTGATGTGCTGCTGAATCTGGTTTGCCAGTATTTTATTGAGGATTTTGGCATCGATGTTCATCAGGGAGATTGGTCTAAAATTCTATTTTTTTGTTGTGTCTCTGCCAGGCTTTGGTATCAGGATGATGTTGGCCTCATAAAATGAGTTAGGGAGGATTCCCTCTTTTTCTATTGATTGGAATAGTTTCAGAAGGAATGGTACCAGCTCCTCCTTGTACCTCTGGTAGAATTCAGCTGTGAATCCATCTGGTCCTGGGCTTTTTTTGGTGGGCAGGCTATTAATTGTTGCCTCAATTTCAGAGGCTGCTATTGGTCTATTCAGGGATTCAACTTCTTCCTGGTTTAGTCTTGGAAGAGTGTACGTGTCCAGGAAATTATCCATTTCTTCTAGATTTTCTAGTTGATTTGCGTAGAGGTGTTTATAGTATTCTCTGATGGTAGTTTGTATTTCTGTGGGGTCAGTGGTGATATCCCCTTTATCATTTTTTATTGCGTCTATTTGATTCCTCTCTCTTTTCTTCTTTATTAATCTTGCTAGCGGTCTGTCAATTTTGTTGATCTTTTCAAAAAACCAACTCCTGGATTCATTGATTTTTTGGAGGGTTTTTTGTGTCTCTATCTCCTTCAGTTCTGCTCTGATCTTAGTTATTTCTTGCCTTCTGCTAGCTTTTGAATGTGTTTGCTCTTGCCTCTCTAGTTCTTTTAATTGTGATGTTAGAGTGTCAATTTTAGATCTTTCCTGCTTTCTCTTGTGGGCACTTAGTGCTATAAATTTCCCTCTACATACTGCTTTAAATGTGTCCCAGAGATTCTGGTATGTTGTATCTTTGTTCTCATTGGATTCAAAGAACATCTTTATTTCTGCTTTCATTTCGTTATGTACCCAGTAGTCATTCAGGAGCAGGTTGTTCAGTTTCCATGTAGTTGAGCGGTTTTGATTGAATTTCTTAGTCCTGAGTTCTAGTTTGATTGCACTGTGGTCAGAGAGACAGTTTGTTATAATTTCTGTTCTTTTACATTTGCTGAGGAGTGCTTTACTTCCAATTATGTGGTCAATTTTGGAATAAGTGTGATGTGGTGCTGAGAAGAATGTATATTCTGTTGACTTGGGGTGGAGAGTTCTATAGATGTCTATTAGGTCCGCTTGGTGCAGAGATGAGTTCAATTCCTGGATATCCTTGTTAACTTTCTGTCTCGTTGATCTGTCTAATGTTGACAGTGGAGTGTTGAAGTCTCCCATTATTATTGTATGGGAGTCTAAGTCTCTTTGTAAGTCTCTAAGGACTTGCTTTATGAATCTGGGTGCTCCTGTATTAGGTGCATATATATTTAGGATAGTTAGCTCTTCCTGTTGGATTGATCCCTTTACCATTATGTAATGGCCTTCTTTGTCTCTTTTGATCTTTGATGGTTTAAAGTCTGTTTTATCAGAGACTAGGATTGCAACCCCTGCTTTTTTTTGTTCTCCATTTGCTTGGTAGATCTTCCTCCATCCCTTTATTTTGAGCCTATGTATGTCTCTGCATGTGAGATGGGTCTCCTGAAGACAGCAGACTGATGGGTCTTGACTCTTTATCCAGTTTGCCAGTCTGTGTCTTTTAATTGGAGCATTTAGTCCATTTACATTTAAGGTTAATATTGTTATGTGTGATCTTGATCCTGCCATTATGATATTAACTGGTTATTTTGCTCATTAGTTGATGCTGTTTCTTCCTAGCCTCCATGGTCTTTACATTTTGGCATGTTTTTGCAGTGGCTGGTACCAGTTGTTCCTTTCCATGTTTAGGGCTTCCTTCAGGGTCTCTTGTAAGGCAGGCCTGGTGGTGACAAAATCTCTAAGCATTTGCTTATCTGTAAAGAATTTTATTTCTCCTTCACTTACGAAACTTAGTTTGGCTGGATATGAAATTCTGGGTTTAAAATTCTTTTCTTTAAGAACGTTGAATATTGGCCCCCACTCTCTTCTGGCTTGTAGAGTTTCTGCCGAGAGATCTGCTGTCAGTCTGATGGGCTTCCCTTTGTGGGTAACCCGACCTTTCTCTCTGGCTGCCCTTAAGATTTTTTCCTTCATTTCAACTTTGGTGAATCTGGCAATTATGTGTCTTGGAGTTGCTCTTCTGGAGGAGTATCTTTGTGGCGTTCTCTGTATTTCCTGAATTTGAATGTTGGCCTGCCCTGCTAGGTTGGGGAAGTTCTCCTGGATGATATCCTGTAGAGTGTTTTCCAATTTGGTTCCATTTTCCCCCTCACTTTCAGGCACCCCAATCAGACGTAGATTTGGTCTTTTGACATAATCCCATACTTCTTGCAGGCTTTGTTCATTTCTTTTTCTTCTTTTTTCTTTTGGTTTCTCTTCTCGCTTCATTTCATTCATTTGATCCTCAATCGCTGATACTCTTTCTTCCAGTTGATCGAGTCGGTTACTGAAGCTTGTGCATTTGTCACGTATTTCTCGTGACATGGTTTTCATCTCTGTCATTTCGTTTATGACCTTCTCTGCATTAATTAGTCTAGCTGTCAATTCTTCCACTTTTTTTTCAAGATTTTTAGTTTCTTTGCGCTGGGTACGTAATTCCTCCTTTAGCTCTGAGAGGTTTGATGGACTGAAGCCTTCTTCTCTCATCTCATCAAAATCATTCTCTGACCAGCTTTGATCCGTTGCTGGCGATGGGCTGTGCTCCTTTGCAGGAGGAGATGCGCTCTTATTTTTTGAATTTCCAGCTTTTCTGCCCTGCTTTTTCCCCATCTTTGTGGTTTTATCTGTCACTGGTCTTTGATGATGGTGACGTACTGATGGGGTTTTGATATAGGTGTCCTTCCTGTTTGGTAGATTTCCTTGTGACTGTCAGGACCCTCAGCTATAGGTCTGTTGGAGATTGCTTGAGGTCCACTCCAGACCCTGTTTGCCTGGGTATCAGCAGCAGAGGTTGCAGAAGATAGAATATTGCTGAACAGCGAGTGCACCTGTCTGATTCTTGCTTTGGAAGCTTCCTCTCAGGGGTGTACTCCACCCTGTGAGGTGTGGGGTGTCAGACTGCCCCTAGTGGGGGATGTCTCCCAGTTAGGCTACTCAGGGGTCAGTGACCCACTTGAGCAGGCAGACTGCCCCTTCTCAGATCTCAACCTCCGTGTTGGGAGATCCACTGCTCTCTTCAAAGCTGTCAGACAGAGTTGTTCGCGTTTCACAGGCTTCTGCTCCTTTAGCTGAGCCCTGTCCCCAGAGGCGCAGTCTACAGAGACAGGCAGGTTTCCTTGAGCTGCTGTGAGCTCCACCCAGTTCCAGCTTCCCAGCGGCTTTAGTTACCTACTTAAGCCTCAGCGATGGCGGGCGCCCCTCCCCCAGCCTCGCTGCTGCCTTGCGGTTAGATTGCCGCAGACTGCTGTGTTAGCAAGGAGAGAGGCTCCGTGGGCGTGGGACCCTCCCGGCCAGGTGTGGGATACAATCTCCGGTGTGCCGGTGTTACAGCGCAGTATTGGGGTGGGAGTTACCCGATTTTCCAGGTGTTGTGTGTCTCAGTTCCCCTGGCTAGGAAAAGGGACTCCCTTCCCCCTCGCGCTTCCCAGGTGAGGCGATGCCTCGCCCTGCTTCAGCTCTCGCTGGTCGGGCTGCAGCAGCTGACCAGCACCGATTGTCCGGCACTCCCGAGTGAGATGACCCCAGTACCTCAGTTGAAAATGCAGAAATCGCCGGTCTTCTGTGTCGCTCGTGCTGGGAGATGGAGACTGAAGCTGTTCCTATTCGGCCATCTTGCTCCGCCCCCCTCCCAGAGCTTCTCTCTTCTTTTTTA
>NW_022322239.1:0-6211 GCF_002776525.5 Piliocolobus tephrosceles | reverse complement strand
TAAAAAAGAAGAGAGAAGCTCTGGGAGGGGGGCGGAGCAAGATGGCCGAATAGGAACAGCTTCAGTCTCCATCTCCCAGCACGAGCGACACAGAAGACCGGCGATTTCTGCATTTTCAACTGAGGTACTGGGGTCATCTCACTCGGGAGTGCCGGACAATCGGTGCTGGTCAGCTGCTGCAGCCCGACCAGCGAGAGCTGAAGCAGGGCGAGGCATCGCCTCACCTGGGAAGCGCGAGGGGGAAGGGAGTCCCTTTTCCTAGCCAGGGGAACTGAGACACACAACACCTGGAAAATCGGGTAACTCCCACCCCAATACTGCGCTGTAACACCGGCACACCGGAGATTGTATCCCACACCTGGCCGGGAGGGTCCCACGCCCACGGAGCCTCTCTCCTTGCTAACACAGCAGTCTGCGGCAATCTAACCGCAAGGCAGCAGCGAGGCTGGGGGAGGGGCGCCCGCCATCGCTGAGGCTTAAGTAGGTAACTAAAGCCGCTGGGAAGCTGGAACTGGGTGGAGCTCACAGCAGCTCAAGGAAACCTGCCTGTCTCTGTAGACTGCGCCTCTGGGGACAGGGCTCAGCTAAAGGAGCAGAAGCCTGTGAAACGCGAACAACTCTGTCTGACAGCTTTGAAGAGAGCAGTGGATCTCCCAACACGGAGGTTGAGATCTGAGAAGGGGCAGTCTGCCTGCTCAAGTGGGTCACTGACCCCTGAGTAGCCTAACTGGGAGACATCCCCCACTAGGGGCAGTCTGACACCCCACACCTCACAGGGTGGAGTACACCCCTGAGAGGAAGCTTCCAAAGCAAGAATCAGACAGGTGCACTCGCTGTTCAGCAATATTCTATCTTCTGCAACCTCTGCTGCTGATACCCAGGCAAACAGGGTCTGGAGTGGACCTCAAGCAATCTCCAACAGACCTATAGCTGAGGGTCCTGACAGTCACAAGGAAATCTACCAAACAGGAAGGACACCTATATCAAAACCCCATCAGTACGTCACCATCATCAAAGACCAGTGACAGATAAAACCACAAAGATGGGGAAAAAGCAGGGCAGAAAAGCTGGAAATTCAAAAAATAAGAGCGCATCTCCTCCTGCAAAGGAGCACAGCCCATCGCCAGCAACGGATCAAAGCTGGTCAGAGAATGATTTTGATGAGATGAGAGAAGAAGGCTTCAGTCCATCAAACCTCTCAGAGCTAAAGGAGGAATTACGTACCCAGCGCAAAGAAACTAAAAATCTTGAAAAAAAAGTGGAAGAATTGACAGCTAGACTAATTAATGCAGAGAAGGTCATAAACGAAATGACAGAGATGAAAACCATGTCACGAGAAATACGTGACAAATGCACAAGCTTCAGTAACCGACTCGATCAACTGGAAGAAAGAGTATCAGCGATTGAGGATCAAATGAATGAAATGAAGCGAGAAGAGAAACCAAAAGAAAAAAGAAGAAAAAGAAATGAACAAAGCCTGCAAGAAGTATGGGATTATGTCAAAAGACCAAATCTACGTCTGATTGGGGTGCCTGAAAGTGAGGGGGAAAATGGAACCAAATTGGAAAACACTCTACAGGATATCATCCAGGAGAACTTCCCCAACCTAGCAGGGCAGGCCAACATTCAAATTCAGGAAATACAGAGAACGCCACAAAGATACTCCTCCAGAAGAGCAACTCCAAGACACATAATTGCCAGATTCACCAAAGTTGAAATGAAGGAAAAAATCTTAAGGGCAGCCAGAGAGAAAGGTCGGGTTACCCACAAAGGGAAGCCCATCAGACTGACAGCAGATCTCTCGGCAGAAACTCTACAAGCCAGAAGAGAGTGGGGGCCAATATTCAACGTTCTTAAAGAAAAGAATTTTAAACCCAGAATTTCATATCCAGCCAAACTAAGTTTCGTAAGTGAAGGAGAAATAAAATTCTTTACAGATAAGCAAATGCTTAGAGATTTTGTCACCACCAGGCCTGCCTTACAAGAGACCCTGAAGGAAGCCCTAAACATGGAAAGGAACAACTGGTACCAGCCACTGCAAAAACATGCCAAAATGTAAAGACCATGGAGGCTAGGAAGAAACAGCATCAACTAATGAGCAAAATAACCAGTTAATATCATAATGGCAGGATCAAGATCACACATAACAATATTAACCTTAAATGTAAATGGACTAAATGCTCCAATTAAAAGACACAGACTGGCAAACTGGATAAAGAGTCAAGACCCATCAGTCTGCTGTCTTCAGGAGACCCATCTCACATGCAGAGACATACATAGGCTCAAAATAAAGGGATGGAGGAAGATCTACCAAGCAAATGGAGAACAAAAAAAAGCAGGGGTTGCAATCCTAGTCTCTGATAAAACAGACTTTAAACCATCAAAGATCAAAAGAGACAAAGAAGGCCATTACATAATGGTAAAGGGATCAATCCAACAGGAAGAGCTAACTATCCTAAATATATATGCACCTAATACAGGAGCACCCAGATTCATAAAGCAAGTCCTTAGAGACTTACAAAGAGACTTAGACTCCCATACAATAATAATGGGAGACTTCAACACTCCACTGTCAACATTAGACAGATCAACGAGACAGAAAGTTAACAAGGATATCCAGGAATTGAACTCATCTCTGCACCAAGCGGACCTAATAGACATCTATAGAACTCTCCACCCCAAGTCAACAGAATATACATTCTTCTCAGCACCACATCACACTTATTCCAAAATTGACCACATAATTGGAAGTAAAGCACTCCTCAGCAAATGTAAAAGAACAGAAATTATAACAAACTGTCTCTCTGACCACAGTGCAATCAAACTAGAACTCAGGACTAAGAAATTCAATCAAAACCGCTCAACTACATGGAAACTGAACAACCTGCTCCTGAATGACTACTGGGTACATAACGAAATGAAAGCAGAAATAAAGATGTTCTTTGAATCCAATGAGAACAAAGATACAACATACCAGAATCTCTGGGACACATTTAAAGCAGTATGTAGAGGGAAATTTATAGCACTAAGTGCCCACAAGAGAAAGCAGGAAAGATCTAAAATTGACACTCTAACATCACAATTAAAAGAACTAGAGAGGCAAGAGCAAACACATTCAAAAGCTAGCAGAAGGCAAGAAATAACTAAGATCAGAGCAGAACTGAAGGAGATAGAGACACAAAAAACCCTCCAAAAAATCAATGAATCCAGGAGTTGGTTTTTTGAAAAGATCAACAAAATTGACAGACCGCTAGCAAGATTAATAAAGAAGAAAAGAGAGAGGAATCAAATAGACGCAATAAAAAATGATAAAGGGGATATCACCACTGACCCCACAGAAATACAAACTACCATCAGAGAATACTATAAACACCTCTACGCAAATCAACTAGAAAATCTAGAAGAAATGGATAATTTCCTGGACACGTACACTCTTCCAAGACTAAACCAGGAAGAAGTTGAATCCCTGAATAGACCAATAGCAGCCTCTGAAATTGAGGCAACAATTAATAGCCTGCCCACCAAAAAAAGCCCAGGACCAGATGGATTCACAGCTGAATTCTACCAGAGGTACAAGGAGGAGCTGGTACCATTCCTTCTGAAACTATTCCAATCAATAGAAAAAGAGGGAATCCTCCCTAACTCATTTTATGAGGCCAACATCATCCTGATACCAAAGCCTGGCAGAGACACAACAAAAAAATAGAATTTTAGACCAATCTCCCTGATGAACATCGATGCCAAAATCCTCAATAAAATACTGGCAAACCAGATTCAGCAGCACATCAAAAAGCTTATCCACCATGATCAAGTGGGCTTCATCCCTGGGATGCAAGGCTGGTTCAACATTCGCAAATCAATCAACGTAATCCAGCATATCAACAGAACCAAAGACAAGAACCACATGATTATCTCAATAGATGCAGAAAAGGCTTTTGACAAAATTCAACAGCCCTTCATGCTAAAAACGCTCAACAAATTCGGTATTGATGGAACGTACCTCAAAATAATAAGAGCTATTTATGACAAACCCACAGCTAATATCATACTGAATGGGCAAAAACTGGAAAAGTTCCCTTTGAAAACTGGCACAAGACAGGGATGCCCTCTCTCACCACTCCTATTCAACATAGTGTTGGAAGTTCTGGCTAGGGCAATCAGGCAAGAGAAAGAAATCAAGGGTATTCAGTTAGGAAAAGAAGAAGTCAAGTTGTCCCTGTTTGCAGATGACATGATTGTATACTTAGAAAACCCCATCGTCTCAGCCCAAAATCTCCTTAAGCTGATAAGCAACTTCAGCAAAGTCTCAGGATACAAAATTAATGTGCAAAAATCACAAGCATTCTTATACACCAGTAACAGACAAGCAGAGAGCCAAATCAGGAATGAACTTCCATTCACAATTGCTTCAAAGAGAATAAAATACCTAGGAATCCAACTTACAAGGGATGTAAAGGACCTCTTCAAGGAGAACTACAAACCACTGCTCAGTGAAATCAAAGAGGACACAAACAAATGGAAGAACATACCATGCTCATGGATAGGCAGAATCAATATTGTGAAAATGGCCATACTGCCCAAGGTAATTTATAGATTCAATGCCATCCCCATCAAGCTACCAATGAGTTTCTTCACCGAATTGGAAAAAACTGCTTTAAAGTTCATATGGAACCAAAAAAGAGCCCGTATTGCCAAGACAATCCTAAGTCAAAAGGACAAAGCCGGAGGCGTCACGCTACCTGACTTCAAACTATACTACAAGGCTACAGTAACCAAAACAGCATGGTACTGGTACCAAAACAGAGATATAGACCAATGGAACAGAACGGAGCCTTCAGAAATAATGCCACACATCTACAACCATCTGATCTTTGACAAACCTGAGAAAAACAAGAAATGGGGAAAGGATTCCCTATTTAATAAATGGTGCTGGGAAAATTGGCTAGCCATAAGTAGAAAGCTGAAACTGGATCCTTTCCTTACTCCTTATACGAAGATTAATTCAAGATGGATTAGAGACTTAAATGTTAGACCTAATACCATAAAAACCCTAGAAGAAAATCTAGGTAGTACCATTCAGGACATAGGCATGGGCAAGGACTTCATGTCTAAAACACCAAAAGCAACGGCAGCAAAAGCCAAAATTGACAAATGGGATCTCATTAAACTAAAGAGCTTCTGCACAGCAAAAGAAACTACCATCAGAGTGAACAGGCAACCTACAGAATGGGAGAAAATTTTTGCAATCTACTCATCTGACAAAGGGCTAATTTCCAGAATCTACAAAGAACTCAAACAAATATACAAGAAAAAAACAAACAACCCCATCCAAAAGTGGGGAAAGGATATGAACAGACATTTCTCAAAAGAAGACATTCATACAGCCAACAGACACATGAAAAAATGCTCATCATCACTGGCCATCAGAGAAATGCAAATCAAAACCACAATGAGATACCATCTCACACCAGTTAGAATGGCAATCATTAAAAAATCAGGAAACAACAGGTGTTGGAGAGGATGTGGAGAAATAGGAACACTTTTACACTGTTGGTGGGATTGTAAACTAGTTCAACCATTATGGAAAACAGTATGGCAATTCCTCAAGGATCTAGAACTAGATGTACCATATGACCCAGCCATCCCACTACTGGGTATATACCCAAAGGATTATAAATTATTCTACTACAAAGACACATGCACACGTATGTTTATTGCGGCACTATTCACAATAGCAAAGACTTGGAATCAACCCAAATGTCCATCAGTGACAGACTGGATTAAGAAAATGTGGCACATATACACCATGGAATACTATGCAGCCATAAAAAAGGATGAGTTTGCGTCCTTTGTAGGGACATGGATGCAGCTGGAAACCATCATTCTTAGCAAACTATCACAAGAAGAGAAAACCAAACACCGCATGTTCTCACTCATAGGTGGGAACTGAACAATGAGTTCACTTGGACTCGGGAAGGGGAACATCACACATGGGGGCCTATCATGGGGAGGGGGGAGGGGGGAGGGATTGCATTGGGGAGTTATACCTGATATAAATGATGAATTGATGGGTGCTGACGAGTTGATGGGTGCAGCACACCAACATGGCACAAGTATACATATGTAACAAACCTGCACGTTATGCACATGTACCCTAGAACTTAAAGTATAATAAAAAAATAAATAAAATAAATAAAAATAAAAAAGAAGA
>NW_022322238.1:0-9518 GCF_002776525.5 Piliocolobus tephrosceles | reverse complement strand
TCTGAGAGGTTTGATGGACTGAAGCCTTCTTCTCTCATCTCATCAAAATCATTCTCTGACCAGCTTTGATCCGTTGCTGGTGATGGGCTGTGCTCCTTTGCAGGAGGAGATGCACTCCTATTTTTTGAATTTCCAGCTTTTCTGCCCGGCTTTTTCCCCATCTTTGTGGTTTTATCTGTCACTGGTCTTTGATGATGGTGACGTACTGATGGTGTTTTGATATAGGTGTCCTTCCTGTTTGATAGTTTTCCTTCTAACAGTCAGGACCCTCAGTTATAGGTCTGTTGGAGATTGCTTGAGGTCCACTCCAGACCCTGTTTACCTGGGTATCAGCAGCAGAGTTTGCAGAAGATAGAATATTGCTGAATAGCGAGTGCACCTGTCTGATTCTTGCTTTGGAAGCTTCCTCTCAGGGGTGTACTCCACCCTGTGAGGTGTGGGGTGTCAGACTGCCCCTAGTGGGGGATGTCTCCCAGTTAGGCTACTCAGGGATCAGTGATCCACTTGAGCAGGCAGACTGCCCCTTCTCAGATCTCAACCTCCGTGTTGGGAGATCCACTGCTCTCTTCAAAGCTGTCAGACAGAGTCGTTCGCATTTCACAGGCTTCTGCTCCTTTAGCTGAGCCCTGTCCCCAGAGGCACAGTCTACAGAGACAGGCAGGTTTCCTTGAGCTGCTGTGAGCTCCACCCAGTTCGAGCTTCCCAGCGGCTTTATTTACCTACTTAAGCCTCAGCGATGGCGGGCGCCCCTCCCCCAGCCTCGCTGCTGCCTTGCGGTTAGATTGCCACAGACTGCTGTGTTAGCAAGGAGAGAGGCTCCGTGGGCGTGGGACCCTCCCGGCCAGGTGTGGGATATAATCTCCGGTGTGCCGGTGTTACAGCGCAGTATTGGGGTGGGAGTTACCCGATTTTCCAGGTGTTGTGTGTCTCAGTTCCCCTGGCTAGGAAAAGGGACTCCCTTCCCCCTCGCGCTTCCCAGGTGAGGCGATGCCTCGCCCTGCTTCAGCTCTCGCTGGTCGGGCTGCAGCAGCTGACCAGCACCGATTGTCCGGCACTCCCGAGTGAGATGTCCCCAGTACCTCAGTTGAAAATGCAGAAATCACCGGTCTTCTGTGTCGCTCGCGCTGGGAGATGGAGACTGAAGCTGTTCCTATTCGGCCATCTTGCTCCTCCTGAGCAGTTTTCTAACACTGTTTGTGTTTAGCATGTGAAGGAATGTTCGGGAGTCCTTTGAGGCTTATGGTGAAAAAGGAAATATGTTCAGACCAAAACTGGAGAGAAGCTTTCTGAGGAACTGTTTTGTGATGTGTGCATTCCACTCACAGAGTTACACTTTTCTTCTCATAGAGGATTGGGGAATCCCTTTGAAGAAAAAACTACCAGGGGACATTAGGGAATATATGGATGGCAATGTTGAAAAAAGAAATATCCTCAGACAACAACTGGAAAGAAGCTTTATGTGAAACTGCTTTGTGATAGATATGGTATTCATCTCACATAGATTAAACTTTCTTTATATTATGTAGTTTTGAATCTCCGTCATGGATGAATTTGCGAGGGGACATTCGGGAGCACATTCAGGCCTATGGTGAGAAAGGAAGTATTTTCAGATAAAAACTGGAGAGAGGCTTCCTGAGAAACTGTTTTGTGGTGTGTGCATTGCACTCAGGGAGTTATACCTCTTTCTCATAAGACAGTGTTTGAACACTGTTCCTATAAAACTGAAAAAGTGATATTTCGGAGCGCATTGAAGTCTATGGCAAAAAGTGAAATATCCTCAAGTAAAACTCAGAGAGAAGCGTTCCAAGAAACTGCTCTCTAATATGTGCATTTATTTCATGGAGTTTTAGCTTACTCTACTTTGCCCAGTTTGGAAACTCTTTCTTTGAGGAATCTGTGAAGGGATATTAAGTGGCACCCGGATGCTTGTGGTGAGCAAGGAAACGTCTTCCGATGAAAACTGGAGAGAAGCTTTCTAAGCAACTGCTTTCTGATGTGCGTATTCTTCTCATAGAGTTAAAGCATTCTTCGGATTGAGCAGTTTGAAATCACTGTTTTTGTGGAATCTGAGGAAGGACATTTGGGAACATTCCTTAGAATATGGAGAAAGAAATATGCCCAGGTAAAATCCAGAAGGTAGCTTTCTGTGAAAATGCTCGGCGTCGTCTTAACTCCTCTCGCTCAATTAAGCCTCTCTTTTCATTGAGCAGCTTTCTAACCCTGTTTATCTTTAGCATGTGAAGGGATATTCAGGAGTGCTTTGAGGCTTATGGTGGAAAAGGAAATATGTTCTGACCGAAACTGGAAAGAAGCTTTCCGAGGAACTGCTTTGTGACGTGTGCATTCCACTCACAGTGTTATACCTCTCTTCTCATACAGCATTGGGGAAACCCTTTTGGAGAAACATGTACTAAGGGATATTGTGGAAAATATTGACGCCCATGATGAAAAGGGAAATAGCCTCAGGCAAAAACTGGAAAGAAGCTTTCTATGAAACTGCTCTGTGATGTGTGTATTCATCTCACATAGATAAAGCTTTCTTTACATTATGCAGCTTGGAAACTCTGTCATGGACAGATTCATGAAAAGACATTCAGGAGCACATTCAGGACTATGGTGAAAAAGGAAATGCATTCAAATAAAAACTGGAAAGAAGCTTTTTGTGAATCTGCCTTTGGCTGTATTTATTCCTCTCACGTAGATAAATCTTTCTTTGCATTACGCAGCTTGGATAACCTGTCATGGATGGATCCGTGAAGGGCATTCAGGGGACATAGAAGACTATTGTGAATAGGAAAATATCTTCAGATTAAAACCAGAAGGAAGCTTTCTCTGAAACTGTTCTGTGTTGTGTGAATTCCGCTCACACAGTTAAGCTTCTATTTGCCTTGAGTCGTATTCTAACATTGCTTATGTTTAGCGTGCGAAGGGATTTTCAGGAGCCCTTTGAAGCTTACGGTGAGAACAGAAGTATGTTCAGATAGAAATTGAATAGAAGTTTTATGAGGAACTGTTTTGTGACGTGTGCATTCCACCTACAGTGTTATACCTCTCTTCTCATACAGCATCAGGGAAACCCCTTTGGAGAAAAATTTACCAAGGGATATCCTGGAGCACATTGATGCCTCTTGGTGAAAAGGGAAATAGCCTCAGATAAAAACAGGAAAGACGCATTCTGTGAAACAGCTCCGTGATATATGTATTCATCTCACATAGATAAAGCTTCCTTTAGAGTACGCAGCTTGGAAACTCTGACATGGAAGGATCCGTGAAGGTACATTTGGGAGCACTTTCACCACTATGGTGAAAAAGGAAATATTTTCAGATGAAAACTGGAAAGACGATTTCTGTGAATCTGCTTTTTGCTGTGTTTATTCATCTCACATAGATAAAGCTTTCTTTACATTACGCAGCTTGGTAACTCTGTCATGGATGGATCCCCAAAGGGACATTCGGGTGTACATTCAGGACTCTGGTGAAAATGGAAATATCTTCAGAAAAACTGGAGAGAAGCTTTCTGAGAAACTGCTTGTTGATGTGTGCCTTCCACTCAGGGAGTTATACCTCTTTTCTCATAAGCCAGTGTTCCTGTAAAACCAAAAAAGTGATAATTCAGAGCGCATTGAAGACGATGGAGAAAAATGAAATATCCTCTAATAAAACGCAGAAAGAAGGGTTCCAAGAAACTGCTGTCTCACATGTGCATTCATTTCAGAGAGTTAAAGCTTCCTCTAAATTTCCCAGTTTGGAAAGTCTGTCTTTAAGGATTCTGAGAAGGGATATTAAGCGGCGACCGGGGGGGCCTGCATCAAGCAAGAAAATGTCTTCCGGTGAAAACTTGAGAGAAACTTTCTAAGCAACTACTTCGTGTTGTGTGTATTCATCTCATAGAGTTAAATCATTCTTGTGCCAATGGTGAAAAAGGAAATATCATCTGATAAAAACTGGAGAGAAATTTCTGAGTAAATGCTTGGTGATGTGTTAATTCCACTCAGGGAGTTATACCTCTTTTATCATAAGGCAGTGTTTGAGCACTGTTCCTGTAAAACTGAAAAGGTGATATTTCCGAGCACATTGAAGACTATGGCTAAAAGTGAAATGTCGTCCAGTAAAACCCAGAAAGAAACATTCCAAGAAACTACTCTCTGACATGTCCATTCATTTCACAGAAATAAAGCTTACTCTACATTTTCCCATTTGGAAAGTCTGTCTTTGAGGATTCTGTGAAGCAATATTAAGTGGCAACCTGAGGCCTGTGGAGAGCAATGAAATGTCTTTCGTTGAAAATTGGAGAGAAGCTTTCTGATCCACTCTTTTGTGATGTTTGTATTCATCTCATAGAATTAAATCATTATTTGGATTCAGCAGCTTACAATCACTGTTTCTGTGGAATCAGAGAAAGGACACTTGAGAATGCTCTTAAAATATGGAGAAGGAAATACGCTCAGATAAAAAAAAAAAGAAGGAAGCTTTTTGTGAAACTACTATGTGTCGTGTGAATACCTATCTCTCAGTTAAGCTTCTGTATTCAATGAGCAATTTTCTTTTATTTATTTATTTATTTATTTATTTTTTATTATACTTTAAGTTCTAGGGTACATGTGCATAACGTGCAGGTTTGTTACATATGTATACATGTGCCATGTTGATGTGCTGCACCCATCAACTCGTCAGCACCCATCAATTCATCATTTCTATCAGGTATAACTCCCCAGTGCAATCCCTCCCCCCTCCCCCCTCCCCATGATAGGCCCCGGTGTGTGATGTTCCCCTTCCCGAGTCCAAGTGAACTCATTGTTCAGTTCCCACCTATGAGTGAGAACATGTGGTGTTTGGTTTTCTCTTCTTGTGATAGTTTGCTAAGAATGTTGGTTTGCAGCTGCATCCATGTCCCTACAAAGGACGCAAACTCATCCTTTTTTATGGCTGCATAGTATTCCATGGTGTATATGTGCCACATTTTCTTAATCCAGTCTGTCACTGATGGACATTTGGGTTGATTCAAAGTCTTTGCTATTGTGAATAGTGCCGCAATAAACATACGTGTGCATGTGTCTTTGTAGTAGAATAATTTATAATCCTTTGGGTATATACCCAGTAGTGGGATGGCTGGGTCATATGGTACATCTAGTTCTAGATCCTTGAGGAATTGCCATACTGTTTTCCATAATGGTTGAACTAGTTTACAATCCCACCAACAGTGTAAAAGTGTTCCTATTTCTCCACATCCTCTCCAACATCTGTTGTTTCCTGATTTTTTAATGATTGCCATTCTAACTGGAGTGAGATGGTATCTCATTGTGGTTTTGATTTGCATTTCTCTGATGGGGAGTGATGATGAGCATTTTTACATGTGTCTGTTGGCTGTATGAATGTCTTCTTTTGAGAAATGTCTGTTCATATCCTTTGCCCAATTTTGATGGAGTTGTTTGTTTTTTTCTTGTATATTTGTTTGAGTTCTTTGTAGATTCTGGAAATTAGCCCTTTGTCAGATGAGTAGATTGCAAAAATTTTCTCCCATTCTGTAGGTTGCCTGTTCACTCTGATGGTAGTTTCTTTTGCTTTGCAGAAGCTCTTTAGTTTAATTAGATCCCATTTGTCAATGTTGGCTTTTGCTGCCGCTGCTTTTGGTGTTTTAGACATGAAGTCCTTGCCCATGCCTATGTCCTAAATGGTACTATCTAGATTTTCTTCTAGGGTTTTTATGGTAATAGGTCTAACATTTAAGTCTCTATCCATCTTGAATTAATCTTCGTATAAGGAGTAAGGAAAGGATCCAGTTTCAGCTTTCTACTTATGGCTAGCCAATTTTCCCAGCACCATTGATTAGATAGGGAATCCTTTCCCCATATCTTGTTTCTCTCAGGTTTGTGAAAGATCAGATGGCTGTAGATGTGTGGTATTATTTCTGAGGACTCTGTTCTGTTCCATTGGTCTATATCTCTGTTTTGGTACCAGTACCATGCTGTTTTGGTTACTGTAGCCTTGTAGTATAAAGTCAGGTATCATGATGCCTCCAGCTTTGTCCTTTTGACTTAGGATTGTCTTGGCAATGCGGGCTCTTTTTTGGTTCCATATGAACTTTAAAGCAGTTTTTTCCAATTGTGTGAAGAAACTCATTGTTACCTTGATGGGGATGGCATTGAATCTCTAAATCACCTTGGGCAGTATGGCCATTTTCACGATATTGATTCTTCCTATCCATGAGCATGGTATGTTCTTCCATTTGTTTGTGTCCTCTTTGATTTCACTGAGCAGTGGTTTGCAGTTCTCCTCGAAGAGGTCCTTTACATCCCTTGTAAGTTGGATTCCTAGGTATTTTATTCTCTTTGAAGCAATTGTGAATGGAAGTTCATTCCTGATTTGGCTCTCTGCTTGTCTGTTACTGGTGTATAAGAATGCTTGTGATTTTTGCACATTAATTTTGTATCCTGAGACTTTGCTGAAGTTGCTTATCAACTTAAGAAGGTTTTGGGCTGAGATGATGGGATTTTCTAAATATACAATCATGTCATCTGCAAACAGGGACAATTTGACTCCTTCTTTTCCTAACTGAATACCCTTGATTTCTTTCTCTTGCCTGATTGCCCTAGCCAGAACTTCCAACACTATGTTGAATAGGAGTGTTGAGAGAGGGCATCCCTGCCTTGTGCCAGTTTTCAAAGGGAATTTTTCCAGTTTTTGCCCATTCAGTATGATATTATCTGTGGGTTTGTCATAAATAGCTCTTATTATTTTGAGGTACGTTCCATCAATACCGAATTTATTGAGCTTTTTTAGCATGAAGGGCTGTTGAATTTTGTCAAAAGCCTTTTCTGTATCTATTGAGATAATCATGTGGTTCTTGTCTTTGGTTCTGTTGATATGCTGGATTACGTTGATTGATTTGCGAATGTTGAATCAGCCTTGCATCCCAGGGATAAAGCCCACTTGATCATGGTGGATAAGCTTTTTGATGTGCTCTTGAATCCGGTTTGCCAGTGTTTTATTGAGGATTTTTGCATCGATGTTCATCAGGGAGATTGGTCTAAAATTCTCTTTTTTTGTTGTGTCTCTGCGAGGCTTTGGTATCAGGATGGTGTTGGCCTCATAAAATGAGTTAGGGAGGATTCTCTCTTTTTCTATTGATTGGAATAGTTTCAGAAGGAATGGTAGCAGCTCTTCCTTGTACCTCTGGTAGAATTCAGCTGTGAATCCATCTGGTCCTGGACTTTTTTCGGTGGGTAGGCTATTAATTGTTGCATCAATTTCAGAGCCTGCTATTGGTCTATTCAGGGATTCAATTGTTCCTGGTTTAGTCTTGGGAGAGTGTACGTGTCCAGGAAATTATCCATTTCTTCTAGATTTTCTAGTGGATTTGCATAGAGGTGTTTATAGTATTCTCTGATGGTAGTTTGTATTTCTGTGGGGTCGGTGGTGATATCCCCTTTATCATTTTTTATTGCGTCTATTTGATTCCTCTCTCTTTTCTTCTTTATAAGTCTTGCTAGCGGTCTGTCAATTTTGTTGATCTTTTCAAGAAACCAACTCCTGGATTCATTGATTCTTTGGAGGATTTTTTGTGTCTCTATCTCCTTCAGTTCTGCTCTGATCTTAGTTATTTCTTGCCTTCTGCTAGCTTTTGAATGTGTTTGCTCTTGCCTCTCTAGTTCTTTTAATTGTGATTTTAGAGTGTCAATTTTAGATCTTTCCTGCTTTCTCTTGTGGGCATTTAGTGCTATAAATTTCCCTCTACACACTGCTTTAAATGTGTCCTAGAGATTCTGGTATGTTGTATCTTTGTTCTCATTGGTTTCAAAGAACATCTTTATTTCTGCTTTCATTTCGTCATGTACCCAGTAGTCATTCAGGAGCAGGTTGTTCAGTTTCCATGTAGTTGAGCAGTTTTGCTTGAGTTTCTTAGTCCTGAGTTCTAGTTTGATTGCACTGTGGTCAGAGAGACAGTTTGTTATAATTTCTGTTCTTTTACATTTGCTGAGGAGTGCTTTACTTCCAATTATGTGGTCAATTTTGGAATAAGTGCGATGTGGTGCTGAGAAGAATGTATATTCTGTTGACTTGGGGTGGAGAGTTCTATAGATGTCTATTAGGTCCACTTGGTGCAGAGAGGAGTTCAATTCCTGGATATCCTTGTTAACTTTCTGTCTCGTTGATCTGTCTAATGTTGACAGTAGAGTGTTGAAGTCTCCCATTATTATTGTATGGGAGTCTAAGTCTCTTTGTAAGTATCTAAGGACTTGCTTTATGAATCTGGGTGCTTCTGTATTGGGTGCATATATATTTAGGATGGTTAGCTCTTCCTGTTGAATTGATCCCTTTACCATTATGTAATGGCCTTCTTTGTCTCTTTTGATCTTTCATGGTTTAAAGTCTGTTTTATCAGAGACTGGGATTGCAACACCTGCTTTTTTTTGTTCTCCATTTGCTTGGTAGATCTTCCTCCATCCCTTTATTTTGAGCCTATGTATGTCTCTGCATGTGAGATGGGTCTCCTGAAGACAGCAGACTGATGGGTCTTGACTCTTTATCCAGTTTGCCAGTCTGTGTCTTTTAATTGGAGCATTTAGTCCATTTACATTTAAGGTTAATATTGTTATGTGTGAACTTGATCCTGCCATTATGATATTAACTGGTTATTTTGCTCATTAGTTGATGCAGTTTCTTCCTAGCCTCGATGGTCTTTACATTTTGGCATGTTTTTGCAATGGCTGGTACCTGTTGTTCCTTTCCATGTTTAGGGCTTCCTTCAGGGTCTCTTGTAAGGCAGGCCTGGTGGTGACAAAATCTCTAAGCATTTGCTTATCTGTAAAGAATTTTATTTCTCCTTCACTGATGAAACTTAGTTTGGCTGGATATGAAATTCTGGGTTTAAAATTCTTTTCTTTAAGAACGTTGAATATTGGCCCCCACTCTCTTCTGCCTTGTAGAGTTTCTGCCGAGAGATCTGCTGTCAGTCTGATGGGCTTCCCTTTGTGGGTAACCCGACCTTTCTCTCTGGCTGCCCTTAAGATTTTTTCCTTCATTTCCACTTTGGTGAATCTGGCAATTATGTGTCTTGGAGTTGCTCTTCTGGAGGAGTATCTTTGTGGCGTTCTCTGTATTTCCTGAATTTGAATGTTGTCCTGCCCTGCTAGGTTGGGGAATTCTCCTGGATGATATCTTGAAGAGTGTTTTCCAATTTGGTTCCATTTTCCCCCTCACTTTCAGGCACCCCAATCAGACGTAGATTTGGTCTTTTTACATAATCCCATACTTCTTGCAGGCTTTGTTCATTTCTTTTTCTTCTTTTTTCTTTTGGTTTCTCTTCTCGCTTCATTTCATTCATTTGATCCTCAATCGCTGATACTCTTTCTTCCAGTTGATCGAGTCGGTTACTGAAGCTTGTGCATTTGTCAGGTATTTCTCGTGTCATGGTTTTCATCTCTGTCATTTCGTTTATGACCTTCTCTGCATTAATTAGTCTAGCTGTCAATTCTTCCACTCTTTTTTCAAGATTTTTAGTTTCTTTGCGCTGGGTA
>NW_022322237.1:0-9518 GCF_002776525.5 Piliocolobus tephrosceles | reverse complement strand
TACCCAGCGCAAAGAAACTAAAAATCTTGAAAAAAGAGTGGAAGAATTGACAGCTAGACTAATTAATGCAGAGAAGGTCATAAACGAAATGACAGAGATGAAAACCATGACACGAGAAATACCTGACAAATGCACAAGCTTCAGTAACCGACTCGATCAACTGGAAGAAAGAGTATCAGCGATTGAGGATCAAATGAATGAAATGAAGCGAGAAGAGAAACCAAAAGAAAAAAGAAGAAAAAGAAATGAACAAAGCCTGCAAGAAGTATGGGATTATGTAAAAAGACCAAATCTACGTCTGATTGGGGTGCCTGAAAGTGAGGGGGAAAATGGAACCAAATTGGAAAACACTCTTCAAGATATCATCCAGGAGAATTCCCCAACCTAGCAGGGCAGGACAACATTCAAATTCAGGAAATACAGAGAACGCCACAAAGATACTCCTCCAGAAGAGCAACTCCAAGACACATAATTGCCAGATTCACCAAAGTGGAAATGAAGGAAAAAATCTTAAGGGCAGCCAGAGAGAAAGGTCGGGTTACCCACAAAGGGAAGCCCATCAGACTGACAGCAGATCTCTCGGCAGAAACTCTACAAGGCAGAAGAGAGTGGGGGCCAATATTCAACGTTCTTAAAGAAAAGAATTTTAAACCCAGAATTTCATATCCAGCCAAACTAAGTTTCATCAGTGAAGGAGAAATAAAATTCTTTACAGATAAGCAAATGCTTAGAGATTTTGTCACCACCAGGCCTGCCTTACAAGAGACCCTGAAGGAAGCCCTAAACATGGAAAGGAACAACAGGTACCAGCCATTGCAAAAACATGCCAAAATGTAAAGACCATCGAGGCTAGGAAGAAACTGCATCAACTAATGAGCAAAATAACCAGTTAATATCATAATGGCAGGATCAAGTTCACACATAACAATATTAACCTTAAATGTAAATGGACTAAATGCTCCAATTAAAAGACACAGACTGGCAAACTGGATAAAGAGTCAAGACCCATCAGTCTGCTGTCTTCAGGAGACCCATCTCACATGCAGAGACATACATAGGCTCAAAATAAAGGGATGGAGGAAGATCTACCAAGCAAATGGAGAACAAAAAAAAGCAGGTGTTGCAATCCCAGTCTCTGATAAAACAGACTTTAAACCATGAAAGATCAAAAGAGACAAAGAAGGCCATTACATAATGGTAAAGGGATCAATTCAACAGGAAGAGCTAACCATCCTAAATATATATGCACCCAATACAGAAGCACCCAGATTCATAAAGCAAGTCCTTAGATACTTACAAAGAGACTTAGACTCCCATACAATAATAATGGGAGACTTCAACACTCTACTGTCAACATTAGACAGATCAACGAGACAGAAAGTTAACAAGGATATCCAGGAATTGAACTCCTCTCTGCACCAAGTGGACCTAATAGACATCTATAGAACTCTCCACCCCAAGTCAACAGAATATACATTCTTCTCAGCACCACATCGCACTTATTCCAAAATTGACCACATAATTGGAAGTAAAGCACTCCTCAGCAAATGTAAAAGAACAGAAATTATAACAAACTGTCTCTCTGACCACAGTGCAATCAAACTAGAACTCAGGACTAAGAAACTCAAGCAAAACTGCTCAACTACATGGAAACTGAACAACCTGCTCCTGAATGACTACTGGGTACATGACGAAATGAAAGCAGAAATAAAGATGTTCTTTGAAACCAATGAGAACAAAGATACAACATACCAGAATCTCTAGGACACATTTAAAGCAGTGTGTAGAGGGAAATTTATAGCACTAAATGCCCACAAGAGAAAGCAGGAAAGATCTAAAATTGACACTCTAAAATCACAATTAAAAGAACTAGAGAGGCAAGAGCAAACACATTCAAAAGCTAGCAGAAGGCAAGAAATAACTAAGATCAGAGCAGAACTGAAGGAGATAGAGACACAAAAAATCCTCCAAAGAATCAATGAATCCAGGAGTTGGTTTCTTGAAAAGATCAACAAAATTGACAGACCGCTAGCAAGACTTATAAAGAAGAAAAGAGAGAGGAATCAAATAGACGCAATAAAAAATGATAAAGGGGATATCACCACCGACCCCACAGAAATACAAACTACCATCAGAGAATACTATAAACACCTCTATGCAAATCCACTAGAAAATCTAGAAGAAATGGATAATTTCCTGGACACGTACACTCTCCCAAGACTAAACCAGGAACAATTGAATCCCTGAATAGACCAATAGCAGGCTCTGAAATTGATGCAACAATTAATAGCCTACCCACCGAAAAAAGTCCAGGACCAGATGGATTCACAGCTGAATTCTACCAGAGGTACAAGGAAGAGCTGCTACCATTCCTTCTGAAACTATTCCAATCAATAGAAAAAGAGAGAATCCTCCCTAACTCATTTTATGAGGCCAACACCATCCTGATACCAAAGCCTCGCAGAGACACAACAAAAAAAGAGAATTTTAGACCAATCTCCCTGATGAACATCGATGCAAAAATCCTCAATAAAACACTGGCAAACCGGATTCAAGAGCACATCAAAAAGCTTATCCACCATGATCAAGTGGGCTTTATCCCTGGGATGCAAGGCTGATTCAACATTCGCAAATCAATCAACGTAATCCAGCATATCAACAGAACCAAAGACAAGAACCACATGATTATCTCAATAGATACAGAAAAGGCTTTTGACAAAATTCAACAGCCCTTCATGCTAAAAAAGCTCAATAAATTCGGTATTGATGGAACGTACCTCAAAATAATAAGAGCTATTTATGACAAACCCACAGATAATATCATACTGAATGGGCAAAAACTGGAAAAATTCCCTTTGAAAACTGGCACAAGGCAGGGATGCCCTCTCTCAACACTCCTATTCAACATAGTGTTGGAAGTTCTGGCTAGGGCAATCAGGCAAGAGAAAGAAATCAAGGGTATTCAGTTAGGAAAAGAAGGAGTCAAATTGTCCCTGTTTGCAGATGACATGATTGTATATTTAGAAAATCCCATCATCTCAGCCCAAAACCTTCTTAAGTTGATAAGCAACTTCAGCAAAGTCTCAGGATACAAAATTAATGTGCAAAAATCACAAGCATTCTTATACACCAGTAACAGACAAGCAGAGAGCCAAATCAGGAATGAACTTCCATTCACAATTGCTTCAAAGAGAATAAAATACCTAGGAATCCAACTTACAAGGGATGTAAAGGACCTCTTCGAGGAGAACTGCAAACCACTGCTCAGTGAAATCAAAGAGGACACAAACAAATGGAAGAACATACCATGCTCATGGATAGGAAGAATCAATATCGTGAAAATGGCCATACTGCCCAAGGTGATTTAGAGATTCAATGCCATCCCCATCAAGGTAACAATGAGTTTCTTCACACAATTGGAAAAAACTGCTTTAAAGTTCATATGGAACCAAAAAAGAGCCCGCATTGCCAAGACAATCCTAAGTCAAAAGGACAAAGCTGGAGGCATCATGATACCTGACTTTATACTACAAGGCTACAGTAACCAAAACAGCATGGTACTGGTACCAAAACAGAGATATAGACCAATGGAACAGAACAGAGTCCTCAGAAATAATACCACACATCTACAGCCATCTGATCTTTCACAAACCTGAGAGAAACAAGATATGGGGAAAGGATTCCCTATCTAATCAATGGTGCTGGGAAAATTGGCTAGCCATAAGTAGAAAGCTGAAACTGGATCCTTTCCTTACTCCTTATACGAAGATTAATTCAAGATGGATAGAGACTTAAATGTTAGACCTATTACCATAAAAACCCTAGAAGAAAATCTAGATAGTACCATTTAGGACATAGGCATGGGCAAGGACTTCATGTCTAAAACACCAAAAGCAGCGGCAGCAAAAGCCAACATTGACAAATGGGATCTAATTAAACTAAAGAGCTTCTGCAAAGCAAAAGAAACTACCATCAGAGTGAACAGGCAACCTACAGAATGGGAGAAAATTTTTGCAATCTACTCATCTGACAAAGGGCTAATTTCCAGAATCTACAAAGAACTCAAACAAATATACAAGAAAAAAACAAACAACTCCATCAAAATTGGGCAAAGGATATGAACAGACATTTCTCAAAAGAAGACATTCATACAGCCAACAGACACATGTAAAAATGCTCATCATCACTCCCCATCAGAGAAATGCAAATCAAAACCACAATGAGATACCATCTCACTCCAGTTAGAATGGCAATCATTAAAAAATCAGGAAACAACAGATGTTGGAGAGGATGTGGAGAAATAGGAACACTTTTACACTGTTGGTGGGATTGTAAACTAGTTCAACCATTATGGAAAACAGTATGGCAATTCCTCAAGGATCTAGAACTAGATGTACCATATGACCCAGCCATCCCACTACTGGGTATATACCCAAAGGATTATAAATTATTCTACTACAAAGACACATGCACACGTATGTTTATTGCGGCACTATTCACAATAGCAAAGACTTTGAATCAACCCAAATGTCCATCAGTGACAGACTGGATTAAGAAAATGTGGCACATATACACCATGGAATACTATGCAGCCATAAAAAAGGATGAGTTTGCGTCCTTTGTAGGGACATGGATGCAGCTGCAAACCAACATTCTTAGCAAACTATCACAAGAAGAGAAAACCAAACACCACATGTTCTCACTCATAGGTGGGAACTGAACAATGAGTTCACTTGGACTCGGGAAGGGGAACATCACACACCGGGGCCTATCATGGGGAGGGGGGAGGGGGGAGGGATTGCACTGGGGAGTTATACCTGATAGAAATGATGAATTGATGGGTGCTGACGAGTTGATGGGTGCAGCACATCAACATGGCACATGTATACATATGTAACAAACCTGCACGTTATGCACATGTACCCTAGAACTTAAAGTATAATAAAAAATAAATAAATAAATAAATAAATAAAAGAAAATTGCTCATTGAATACAGAAGCTTAACTGAGAGATAGGTATTCACACGACACATAGTAGTTTCACAAAAAGCTTCCTTCTTTTTTTTTTTATCTGAGCGTATTTCCTTCTCCATATTTTAAGAGCATTCTCAAGTGTCCTTTCTCTGATTCCACAGAAACAGTGATTGTAAGCTGCTGAATCCAAATAATGATTTAATTCTATGAGATGAATACAAACATCACAAAAGAGTGGATCAGAAAGCTTCTCTCCAATTTTCAACGAAAGACATTTCATTGCTCTCCACAGGCCTCAGGTTGCCACTTAATATTGCTTCACAGAATCCTCAAAGACAGACTTTCCAAATGGGAAAATGTAGAGTAAGCTTTATTTCTGTGAAATGAATGGACATGTCAGAGAGTAGTTTCTTGGAATGTTTCTTTCTGGGTTTTACTGGACGACATTTCACTTTTAGCCATAGTCTTCAATGTGCTCGGAAATATCACCTTTTCAGTTTTACAGGAACAGTGCTCAAACACTGCCTTATGATAAAAGAGGTATAACTCCCTGAGTGGAATTAACACATCACCAAGCATTTACTCAGAAATTTCTCTCCAGTTTTTATCAGATGATATTTCCTTTTTCACCATTGGCACAAGAATGATTTAACTCTATGAGATGAATACACACAACACGAAGTAGTTGCTTAGAAAGTTTCTCTCAAGTTTTCACCGGAAGACATTTTCTTGCTTGATGCAGGCCCCCCCGGTCGCCGCTTAATATCCCTTCTCAGAATCCTTAAAGACAGACTTTCCAAACTGGGAAATTTAGAGGAAGCTTTAACTCTCTGAAATGAATGCACATGTGAGACAGCAGTTTCTTGGAACCCTTCTTTCTGCGTTTTATTAGAGGATATTTCATTTTTCTCCATCGTCTTCAATGCGCTCTGAATTATCACTTTTTTGGTTTTACAGGAACACTGGCTTATGAGAAAAGAGGTATAACTCCCTGAGTGGAAGGCACACATCAACAAGCAGTTTCTCAGAAAGCTTCTCTCCAGTTTTTCTGAAGATATTTCCATTTTCACCAGAGTCCTGAATGTACACCCGAATGTCCCTTTGGGGATCCATCCATGACAGAGTTACCAAGCTGCGTAATGTAAAGAAAGCTTTATCTATGTGAGATGAATAAACACAGCAAAAAGCAGATTCACAGAAATCGTCTTTCCAGTTTTCATCTGAAAATATTTCCTTTTTCACCATAGTGGTGAAAGTGCTCCCAAATGTACCTTCACGGATCCTTCCATGTCAGAGTTTCCAAGCTGCGTACTCTAAAGGAAGCTTTATCTATGTGAGATGAATACATATATCACGGAGCTGTTTCACAGAATGCGTCTTTCCTGTTTTTATCTGAGGCTATTTCCCTTTTCACCAAGAGGCATCAATGTGCTCCAGGATATCCCTTGGTAAATTTTTCTCCAAAGGGGTTTCCCTGATGCTGTATGAGAAGAGAGGTATAACACTGTAGGTGGAATGCACACGTCACAAAACAGTTCCTCATAAAACTTCTATTCAATTTCTATCTGAACATACTTCTGTTCTCACCGTAAGCTTCAAAGGGCTCCTGAAAATCCCTTCGCACGCTAAACATAAGCAATGTTAGAATACGACTCAAGGCAAATAGAAGCTTAACTGTGTGAGCGGAATTCACACAACACAGAACAGTTTCAGAGAAAGCTTCCTTCTGGTTTTAATCTGAAGATATTTTCCTATTCACAATAGTCTTCTATGTCCCCTGAATGCCCTTCACGGATCCATCCATGACAGGTTATCCAAGCTGCGTAATGCAAAGAAAGATTTATCTACGTGAGAGGAATAAATACAGCCAAAGGCAGATTCACAAAAAGCTTCTTTCCAGTTTTTATTTGAATGCATTTCCTTTTTCACCATAGTCCTGAATGTGCTCCTGAATGTCTTTTCATGAATCTGTCCATGACAGAGTTTCCAAGCTGCATAATGTAAAGAAAGCTTTATCTATGTGAGATGAATACACACATCACAGAGCAGTTTCATAGAAAGCTTCTTTCCAGTTTTTGCCTGAGGCTATTTCCCTTTTCATCATGGGCGTCAATATTTTCCACAATATCCCTTAGTACATGTTTCTCCAAAAGGGTTTCCCCAATGCTGTATGAGAAGAGAGGTATAACACTGTGAGTGGAATGCACACGTCACAAAGCAGTTCCTCGGAAAGCTTCTTTCCAGTTTCGGTCAGAACATATTTCCTTTTCCACCATAAGCCTCAAAGCACTCCTGAATATCCCTTCACATGCTAAAGATAAACAGGGTTAGAAAGCTGCTCAATGAAAAGAGAGGCTTAATTGAGCGAGAGGAGTTAAGACGACGCCGAGCATTTTCACAGAAAGCTACCTTCTGGATTTTACCTGGGCATATTTCTTTCTCCATATTCTAAGGAATGTTCCCAAATGTCCTTCCTCAGATTCCACAAAAACAGTGATTTCAAACTGCTCAATCCGAAGAATGCTTTAACTCTATGAGAAGAATACGCACATCAGAAAGCAGTTGCTTAGAAAGCTTCTCTCCAGTTTTCATCGGAAGACGTTTCCTTGCTCACCACAAGCATCCGGGTGCCACTTAATATCCCTTCACAGATTCCTCAAAGAAAGAGTTTCCAAACTGGGCAAAGTAGAGTAAGCTAAAACTCCATGAAATAAATGCACATATTAGAGAGCAGTTTCTTGGAACGCTTCTCTCTGAGTTTTACTTGAGGATATTTCACTTTTTGCCATAGACTTCAATGCGCTCCGAAATATCACTTTTTCAGTTTTATAGGAACAGTGTTCAAACACTGTCTTATGAGAAAGAGGTATAACTCCCTGAGTGCAATGCACACACCACAAAACAGTTTCTCAGGAAGCCTCTCTCCAGTTTTTATCTGAAAATACTTCCTTTCTCACCATAGGCCTGAATGTGCTCCCGAATGTCCCCTCGCAAATTCATCCATGACGGAGATTCAAAACTACATAATATAAAGAAAGTTTAATCTATGTGAGATGAATACCATATCTATCACAAAGCAGTTTCACATAAAGCTTCTTTCCAGTTGTTGTCTGAGGATATTTCTTTTTTCAACATTGCCATCCATATATTCCCTAATGTCCCCTGGTAGTTTTTTCTTCAAAGGGATTCCCCAATCCTCTATGAGAAGAAAAGTGTAACTCTGTGAGTGGAATGCACACATCACAAAACAGTTCCTCAGAAAGCTTCTCTCCAGTTTTGGTCTGAACATATTTCCTTTTTCACCATAAGCCTCAAAGGACTCCCGAACATTCCTTCACATGCTAAACACAAACAGTGTTAGAAAACTGCTCAGGAGGAGCAAGATGGCCGAATAGGAACAGCTTCAGTCTCCATCTCCCAGCGCGAGCGACACAGAAGACCGGTGATTTCTGCATTTTCAACTGAGGTACTGGGGACATCTCACTCGGGAGTGCCGGACAATCGGTGCTGGTCAGCTGCTGCAGCCCGACCAGCGAGAGCTGAAGCAGGGCGAGGCATCGCCTCACCTGGGAAGCGCGAGGGGGAAGGGAGTCCCTTTTCCTAGCCAGGGGAACTGAGACACACAACACCTGGAAAATCGGGTAACTCCCACCCCAATACTGCGCTGTAACACCGGCACACCGGAGATTATATCCCACACCTGGCCGGGAGGGTCCCACGCCCACGGAGCCTCTCTCCTTGCTAACACAGCAGTCTGTGGCAATCTAACCGCAAGGCAGCAGCGAGGCTGGGGGAGGGGCGCCCGCCATCGCTGAGGCTTAAGTAGGTAAATAAAGCCGCTGGGAAGCTCGAACTGGGTGGAGCTCACAGCAGCTCAAGGAAACCTGCCTGTCTCTGTAGACTGTGCCTCTGGGGACAGGGCTCAGCTAAAGGAGCAGAAGCCTGTGAAATGCGAACGACTCTGTCTGACAGCTTTGAAGAGAGCAGTGGATCTCCCAACACGGAGGTTGAGATCTGAGAAGGGGCAGTCTGCCTGCTCAAGTGGATCACTGATCCCTGAGTAGCCTAACTGGGAGACATCCCCCACTAGGGGCAGTCTGACACCCCACACCTCACAGGGTGGAGTACACCCCTGAGAGGAAGCTTCCAAAGCAAGAATCAGACAGGTGCACTCGCTATTCAGCAATATTCTATCTTCTGCAAACTCTGCTGCTGATACCCAGGTAAACAGGGTCTGGAGTGGACCTCAAGCAATCTCCAACAGACCTATAACTGAGGGTCCTGACTGTTAGAAGGAAAACTATCAAACAGGAAGGACACCTATATCAAAACACCATCAGTACGTCACCATCATCAAAGACCAGTGACAGATAAAACCACAAAGATGGGGAAAAAGCCGGGCAGAAAAGCTGGAAATTCAAAAAATAGGAGTGCATCTCCTCCTGCAAAGGAGCACAGCCCATCACCAGCAACGGATCAAAGCTGGTCAGAGAATGATTTTGATGAGATGAGAGAAGAAGGCTTCAGTCCATCAAACCTCTCAGA
>NW_022322236.1:0-4309 GCF_002776525.5 Piliocolobus tephrosceles | reverse complement strand
TAAAGGAAGAAGGTCTTTTCACACATGCAAGGTTTCAAATGTTTCACCTGTCATGCACAAACGATCATGGATCCACGGGGGAGGGTTTGTTTCACAGCACTGAGAAAAGGCGCCGAGTGTGGGAGTCAGTAAATGGAATTCAACACAAAAGAAAGCTGATGGAAATTCCCAGAATAATGAAGAATATCTAGTAACCAAACGTATAAGGTAATTTTAAATATTCAATCTCTTTATGAGAACATTTAAAAGCTTTACTGACAAACATTAAAGAAGATCTAAATATACGAAGTGATAGATCTTGTCCTTAGATAGGCTCAAGATCAAAAAATAATTCTTCCAAAATTCATAGATTTAGTCCAAGTCCAGCCTCAGTGGTGATGAAATTTATAAGCTGGTTATAAAATTTATTTTGAAATACAAATTGGCAAACATGTCAAAGACATTCCAAAAGAGAGCAATAAGAGCCAGGTAGGAGTACGCAGAGCCTGCTGGCACGGAGGTTTACTTTAAAGCTGTGCTGATTTCAGGCTCTGGGGGTGGAACGCGGGAAAGCAGCAAGCAGACGATCCTAGGGTTCCCACAGAATCAGGCAGAGTTCACATTTCCCCTAGCTGGAGTGGAATAAACCTAACCCAGAAAGGGTATCACCTTACCAGGGGCCAAATAACCCATAAAGTAAGGTCATTTCAGTCTCAAAGGATCAAACCGTTTCCAGGTGATTTTTTTTTATAGCCGCAATAACTAATGTTTATTGAGAATGGGTGATGTAAATTACAAATATTAGCTAATTTAATGCTCTTTACAACCCTATAACTTAGGTATTGTTATTGTCTCTATTTTGGCAAATGAAGTGGAGGCACAGAGAAGTTAATAACTTGCTCTAGGTCACACAACTCAGACGTGGTAGTGCCGGAATGCATAAGGAACCTTCCTTTTAAGATTAATGTAAGGCTCAGAGATAGCCCTCAAAAAGTTTCTGGCCACATGGGAACTTTCATTACTGCAGTGAAAGCGGACCTTGTGCTAATTGGCACAAGATTACTAATTGGCATTGGTCACTTTCTGGGATCAGAGCCAGCAGCCCTGCTCACTGTTAAAGAGCTCAATCAAAAAGCTGACTCGTGGTTATTCTCCTGTTCCATGGTTTAGAGGAAACAGAGGCCAGTCTGCTTGCTTCTATTACTATTTCCTATATAAAATCTTCTATTAGCATTTCCTATATAAAATAAACCTCATAAATCTCTACAGGGGGTTACATTTTCCATTACTTGGCTCCTGCATTTCTTTTTTTTTTTTTTTTTCTATAGGTTATTGGGGAACAGGTGGTGTCTGTTACAGGAGCAAGTTCTTTAGTGGTGATTTGTGAGATTTTGGTGCACCCGTCACCCAAGCAGTACACACTGCACTCAATTTGTATTCTTTTATCCCTCACCCCCTTCCTACCTTTTCCCCCTGAGTCTCCAAAGCCCATTGTGTCATTCTTATGCCTTTGCATCCTCATAGCTTAGCTCCCACTTACGAGTGAGAACATACAATGTTTGGTTTTCTATTCCTGAGTTACTTCACTTGGAGTAATAGTCTCCAGTCTCATCCAGGTTTCCCAGTAATTTGACTGCATCACAGAACAAGTCTCAGAAACATTTAAAAGAATATAGAGCAGCAAGTCTAGCACCCAACAACATAAAAATGACAATGTTTGTAATGGGATCAAAAACTAATAAGGACCTAACCATTCAGAGGTTAAAAATGACCCATCATGAAAATAAAAATCAACCAACAGAAACAGACATAAAAATGATGGATTAGTGACTAGAAAAGGAGATGAAAATAGTTACTATAAATATGCACCATATGTTTGAAATAGTAAAGCATCCACAAAATTAGAAATATAAGAGATAAAAAAATGACTCAACTCAAACTTCTAGAGATGAAAAAGACAATGTCTAAGATTAAAATACATGGGATAGCAAATAACAACTTGGATGAATCTCCAGGGAATTATGCTGGTGGGGGAAAAACAGTCCCAAAACATTACTGTATAATTCTACTGACAAAACATTTTGAAATGACAAAATTTCAGAAATGGAGAACAGATCAGTGGTTGTCAGGACTTAGAGATGAAAGAGGTGGTAGAGGGGTAAGAGAGAGGTGGGTGCAATTATAAGAGGACAGTACAAAGGGGACTTGTAGTGTTAGAACTGTTCAGTATTATGACTATGGTGGTGAATACATGAACCTGCACAGGTGATCAAATTGCATACAATCTAATAGACACAGATACAGACACCTACACACAGAGTGCAAGTAACACCAGGAATCTCTGGATAACATTGGTAGATTCTATCAATGTCAATATCCTGGTTGTGATACTACAGTCAACCCCTGTAGCCTGAGGTTCTGCCTCTACTGATTCAAACAACCACAGATGGAAAACATTTGAAGAATAAAGCAATAAAAAATAATACAATCAAAAACCAATACAGCATAACAGCTACCATACATAGCCTTTACATTATATTCTGTATTATAAGTAATCTAGAGATGATTTAAAGTATACAGGAGGATGTGGGTAGGTTATATGCAAATACAATGCCATTTTATATCAGGGACTTGAGCATCCATGGATTTTGATATCTGCGAGGGTCCTGGAACTAATCCTGCTTGGATACTGAGGGACGTCCCTGTAGTATCATGTAACAAAATGTTACCATTGATGAAAACTGGGCAAAGCATACGAATGATCTGTATTATCTCTTACAATAACATATGAATCTAGGGCCAGGCATGGTGGCTCACGCCTGTAATCCCAGCACTTTGGGAGGCTGAGGCGGGCAGATCACGAGGTCGAGAGATCGAGACCATCCTGGCTAACATGCTGAAACCCTGTCTCTACTAAAAATACAAAAAGTTAGCCAGGCATGGTGGCAGGCACCTGTAGTCCCAGCTACTGGGGAGGCTGAGGCAGGAGAATGGCGTGAACCCAGGAAGCGGAGCTTGCAGTGAGCTGAGATCATGCCACTGCACTCCAGCCTGGGCGACAGAGCAAGGCTCTGTCTCAAACAAAAAAAAGAGCAAAGTACCTTTCTAAAGTGGTGGTACCATTTTCCATTTCCACAAGCAGCATATGAGAGTTCTAGCTGCTCTACTTTGAGGTTGACCAAAGAACTGTAGGTCAACATCAAGCCATCTAGTAAACACACCATTTAATTCCAAAATACAAAAAAATTTTAAAAAGTGGCGCTCTGTGGGGGGACGTAAAAAAGACGTTAGCAAATAATGGCCAACAATTTTCTAAATTTCATGAAAACTATTAACCCACAGATGTAAGAAGCTCAATGATGCCTCACACCCTTATGGGTCTTTTCAATGAAAACACAATGCCATATTGGCATGAAGATAAATCTATAGATCAATGAAATGTAATAAAGACTCTGAAAATAGAAAATTGGAGGCAAAGTAATGTGGAAAAGAATAATCTTTCCAACCAATGCTGGACTGATAGAAAAATCGTAAACAAAAATAAATAAATGAATAATTCTCAACCCTTACACTTCACACTATATACAAAAATTAACTTAGAATGGATAAAGGATCTAAAGATAAAACTAAAAACTGTAGAACTTCTGGAAGAAAAGTTTTAGTAACCTGTAAATAGCATGGGTTTCCTAAACAGAGTATCAAAAGTTTGAACTACAACAGAAACAGAACTACAGACTTCATGACAGTTAAAATCTTTTGATCTTCAACATACATTGTTAAGAAAATGAGGCTTGTTTGCTTTCAATGAAAACGAGGGGGGCGCGGAGGAGGAGGCGTGGGCGTCGGTGGCGGCGGTGTCGTCCGCGCGGAGGCGAAGGCAGCGGCGGGCGCAGCGAGGTGGGCGAGGCCAGGGGCCGAGCGGGCGGGAGGGCGTAGTGGCGGCCCGCCGGGGCGGCTGAGGCGGGCGGCTGACGCAGTGGCTCTCGGAGGGGGAACAAAGAGCAGCGACTAAGGCGGCAGCAGAGCGGCGGCGGTGGCGGCGCTGCAGCAGCGGGCGGGACTGGTATGGTGGTTCCACAGGTCAGACCCCGCTGCACTCACAGGGAGGAGGCGGCGGCGGAAGGCGGCGCACCCCGAGAGGCATGCTCAAGGAACAATACCATCGCCCTGACCCTCGGAGGATGTATACAATTATGTCTTCTGAGGAAGCAGCAAATGGAAAGAAATCCCATTGGGCAGAGCTTGAAATAAGTGAACGCAACGAAGACTTGTTGTGTGAGAATCTCTGTGTTATCAAGGCCGACACATTCACAGAGACAAATGGTGACAA
>NW_022322235.1:0-1800 GCF_002776525.5 Piliocolobus tephrosceles | reverse complement strand
TAAAGGAAGAAGGTCTTTTCACACATGCAAGGTTTCAAATGTTTCACGAGTCATGCACAAGCGATCATGGATCCACGGGAGACGGTTTGCTTCACAGCACTGAGAAAAGGCGCCGAGGAGGAGGGCGAGGCCGGGGGCCGAGCGGGCGGGAGGGCGTAGTGGCGGCCCGCCGGGGCGGCTGACGCGGTGGCTCTCGGAGGGGGAACAAAGAGCAGCGACTAAGGCGGCAGCAGAGCGGCGGCGGCGGTGGCGCTGCAGCGGCGGGCGGGACTGGTATGGCGGTTCCACGGGTCAGACCCCGCTGCACTCACAGGGAGGAGGCGGCGGCAGCGGCGGAGGACGGCGGCGCACCCCGGGAGGCCCAAAGAACAATACCAGCCCCCTGACCCTCGGAGGATGTATACAATTATGTCTTCTGAGGAAGCAGCAAATGGAAAGAAATCCCATTGGGCAGAGCTTGAAATAAGTGAAGGCCACGAAGACTTGTGGTGTGAGAATCCGCTCGAGATGCTAACTGAGCTGTTACTGGGCTCTTTTGAGAAGAGCTTTGGCTTAGAGACAGAAGATCCTCAAAAGGAGCTCGCAGCAGAACATCCACGTGAGACATGCATTGGGAGGGTCCTCTGTGTTACCAAGGCCGACACATTCACAGAGACAAAGTGACAAGGAACTTCTGGAGGAGGATGTGCCAGGACAGACATCCTCAGAGGAAGCCTCAGGGGTTCACATGATGCGCGTGGACCCAGCCACACTGGTGAAGTTTGTGCCGGAGCATCTGCAGGAGTGGTCCAGTGACAGCGAAGGCGGACCCAGAGGATGTGCAGAAATCCTCAGGAGTTCCCCAAAAGGAACTGGGAGACTCCACCATTACAGGCAGCCATCAGCAGACGTCAGCAAGTCCCTCCGCTGCCTCTGCAGAAGCAGCAACAGAAAAGACAAAAGTGGAAGAGGAAGTGAAAACCACGCATCCCTGCCCCTGCCCCTTTATTTTATTGTCCTTTTTATTGTCCCTGCCCCTTCTGCTTCCATGGTGGAAGCAGGGGGAGCAAAACCGAAAAACATCTGCTGAAGAACGGAAAGGAAGTCAAAAAGCAAGCAGGACCCTTACCACAGGTAATAAGCAGCTGAAATGAAGGGGGAAACCAGGAGCATTGATCGAGAGCATGGGGAACGCTCTAGCGCCCAAAACAAGAAGTGTTAGGTGCCCATTGGCTCCAGCAACATGCAGGTACTGCGGGTACCTTGAAATGATGCCGTTTCGGTGGAGTGGAGACGAGGAAGACAGCCAGCCTGCAGCGGCTTCGGGAACAAGTGGAGGCAAGAAATGAAGACAGTGGATGTAGACACTGCTTTCAAGAAATTTGGCTGAGAAGGGACGGAAAGATATGAGATACGGAAAGCAGGTGGCACATGCAGCATCCAGCATTTTTGCTTTTTGGAAGGGACAAAGGTAAATTTAACAGGGATGAGGGCCAACCAGTAGTGAGGGAAAGGCTAGCAATTCAGACAGGGTCTTTTCTGCGGGAGGGAGGCAGAGTTTTCTGCTAAGAGAGTAAGCAGCAGGGGCAGGAGGATCGAAGGATCCGGGCACCAAGAAGTTGGAAATAGCTTCCATGCTGAATGCAGGAAAAGCTGAATGAAGACATACAAGAATTGCCAAGGAGTGCTGGGTGCCCAGGCGGCCTCAGCCAGCACAGATGGACTGGGGCAGTGACCTGGAAGGAGATGGGTGCACCTGTGTGCTTCCCAGCATATCCTGACGTCAGGATTCGGTCACAGAAGTGCCAAACCGTCCATGGT
>NW_022322234.1:0-4309 GCF_002776525.5 Piliocolobus tephrosceles | reverse complement strand
TTGTCACCATTTGTCTCTGTGAATGTGTCGGCCTTGATAACACAGAGATTCTCACACAACAAGTCTTCGTTGCGTTCACTTATTTCAAGCTCTGCCCAATGGGATTTCTTTCCATTTGCTGCTTCCTCAGAAGACATAATTGTATACATCCTCCGAGGGTCAGGGCGATGGTATTGTTCCTTGAGCATGCCTCTCGGGGTGCGCCGCCTTCCGCCGCCGCCTCCTCCCTGTGAGTGCAGCGGGGTCTGACCTGTGGAACCACCATACCAGTCCCGCCCGCTGCTGCAGCGCCGCCACCGCCGCCGCTCTGCTGCCGCCTTAGTCGCTGCTCTTTGTTCCCCCTCCGAGAGCCACTGCGTCAGCCGCCCGCCTCAGCCGCCCCGGCGGGCCGCCACTACGCCCTCCCGCCCGCTCGGCCCCTGGCCTCGCCCACCTCGCTGCGCCCGCCGCTGCCTTCGCCTCCGCGCGGACGACACCGCCGCCACCGACGCCCACGCCTCCTCCTCCGCGCCCCCCTCGTTTTCATTGAAAGCAAACAAGCCTCATTTTCTTAACAATGTATGTTGAAGATCAAAAGATTTTAACTGTCATGAAGTCTGTAGTTCTGTTTCTGTTGTAGTTCAAACTTTTGATACTCTGTTTAGGAAACCCATGCTATTTACAGGTTACTAAAACTTTTCTTCCAGAAGTTCTACAGTTTTTAGTTTTATCTTTAGATCCTTTATCCATTCTAAGTTAATTTTTGTATATAGTGTGAAGTGTAAGGGTTGAGAATTATTCATTTATTTATTTTTGTTTACGATTTTTCTATCAGTCCAGCATTGGTTGGAAAGATTATTCTTTTCCACATTACTTTGCCTCCAATTTTCTATTTTCAGAGTCTTTATTACATTTCATTGATCTATAGATTTATCTTCATGCCAATATGGCATTGTGTTTTCATTGAAAAGACCCATAAGGGTGTGAGGCATCATTGAGCTTCTTACATCTGTGGGTTAATAGTTTTCATGAAATTTAGAAAATTGTTGGCCATTATTTGCTAACGTCTTTTTTACGTCCCCCCACAGAGCGCCACTTTTTAAAATTTTTTTGTATTTTGGAATTAAATGGTGTGTTTACTAGATGGCTTGATGTTGACCTACAGTTCTTTGGTCAACCTCAAAGTAGAGCAGCTAGAACTCTCATATGCTGCTTGTGGAAATGGAAAATGGTACCACCACTTTAGAAAGGTACTTTGCTCTTTTTTTTGTTTGAGACAGAGCCTTGCTCTGTCGCCCAGGCTGGAGTGCAGTGGCATGATCTCAGCTCACTGCAAGCTCCGCTTCCTGGGTTCACGCCATTCTCCTGCCTCAGCCTCCCCAGTAGCTGGGACTACAGGTGCCTGCCACCATGCCTGGCTAACTTTTTGTATTTTTAGTAGAGACAGGGTTTCAGCATGTTAGCCAGGATGGTCTCGATCTCTCGACCTCGTGATCTGCCCGCCTCAGCCTCCCAAAGTGCTGGGATTACAGGCGTGAGCCACCATGCCTGGCCCTAGATTCATATGTTATTGTAAGAGATAATACAGATCATTCGTATGCTTTGCCCAGTTTTCATCAATGGTAACATTTTGTTACATGATACTACAGGGACGTCCCTCAGTATCCAAGCAGGATTAGTTCCAGGACCCTCGCAGATATCAAAATCCATGGATGCTCAAGTCCCTGATATAAAATGGCATTGTATTTGCATATAACCTACCCACATCCTCCTGTATACTTTAAATCATCTCTAGATTACTTATAATACAGAATATAATGTAAAGGCTATGTATGGTAGCTGTTATGCTGTATTGGTTTTTGATTGTATTATTTTTTATTGCTTTATTCTTCAAATGTTTTCCATCTGTGGTTGTTTGAATCAGTAGAGGCAGAACCTCAGGCTACAGGGGTTGACTGTAGTATCACAACCAGGATATTGACATTGATAGAATCTACCAATGTTATCCAGAGATTCCTGGTGTTACTTGCACTCTGTGTGTAGGTGTCTGTATCTGTGTCTATTAGATTGTATGCAATTTGATCACCTGTGCAGGTTCATGTATTCACCACCATAGTCATAATACTGAACAGTTCTAACACTACAAGTCCCCTTTGTACTGTCCTCTTATAATTGCACCCACCTCTCTCTTACCCCTCTACCACCTCTTTCATCTCTAAGTCCTGACAACCACTGATCTGTTCTCCATTTCTGAAATTTTGTCATTTCAAAATGTTTTGTCAGTAGAATTATACAGTAATGTTTTGGGACTGTTTTTCCCCCACCAGCATAATTCCCTGGAGATTCATCCAAGTTGTTATTTGCTATCCCATGTATTTTAATCTTAGACATTGTCTTTTTCATCTCTAGAAGTTTGAGTTGAGTCATTTTTTTATCTCTTATATTTCTAATTTTGTGGATGCTTTACTATTTCAAACATATGGTGCATATTTATAGTAACTATTTTCATCTCCTTTTCTAGTCACTAATCCATCATTTTTATGTCTGTTTCTGTTGGTTGATTTTTATTTTCATGATGGGTCATTTTTAACCTCTGAATGGTTAGGTCCTTATTAGTTTTTGATCCCATTACAAACATTGTCATTTTTATGTTGTTGGGTGCTAGACTTGCTGCTCTATATTCTTTTAAATGTTTCTGAGACTTGTTCTGTGATGCAGTCAAATTACTGGGAAACCTGGATGAGACTGGAGACTATTACTCCAAGTGAAGTAACTCAGGAATAGAAAACCAAACATTGTATGTTCTCACTCGTAAGTGGGAGCTAAGCTATGAGGATGCAAAGGCATAAGAATGACACAATGGGCTTTGGAGACTCAGGGGGAAAAGGTAGGAAGGGGGTGAGGGATAAAAGAATACAAATTGAGTGCAGTGTGTACTGCTTGGGTGACGGGTGCACCAAAATCTCACAAATCACCACTAAAGAACTTGCTCCTGTAACAGACACCACCTGTTCCCCAATAACCTATAGAAAAAAAAAAAAAAAAAGAAATGCAGGAGCCAAGTAATGGAAAATGTAACCCCCTGTAGAGATTTATGAGGTTTATTTTATATAGGAAATGCTAATAGAAGATTTTATATAGGAAATAGTAATAGAAGCAAGCAGACTGGCCTCTGTTTCCTCTAAACCATGGAACAGGAGAATAACCACGAGTCAGCTTTTTGATTGAGCTCTTTAACAGTGAGCAGGGCTGCTGGCTCTGATCCCAGAAAGTGACCAATGCCAATTAGTAATCTTGTGCCAATTAGCACAAGGTCCGCTTTCACTGCAGTAATGAAAGTTCCCATGTGGCCAGAAACTTTTTGAGGGCTATCTCTGAGCCTTACATTAATCTTAAAAGGAAGGTTCCTTATGCATTCCGGCACTACCACGTCTGAGTTGTGTGACCTAGAGCAAGTTATTAACTTCTCTGTGCCTCCACTTCATTTGCCAAAATAGAGACAATAACAATACCTAAGTTATAGGGTTGTAAAGAGCATTAAATTAGCTAATATTTGTAATTTACATCACCCATTCTCAATAAACATTAGTTATTGCGGCTATAAAAAAAAATCACCTGGAAACGGTTTGATCCTTTGAGACTGAAATGACCTTACTTTATGGGTTATTTGGCCCCTGGTAAGGTGATACCCTTTCTGGGTTAGGTTTATTCCACTCCAGCTAGGGGAAATGTGAACTCTGCCTGATTCTGTGGGAACCCTAGGATCGTCTGCTTGCTGCTTTCCCGCGTTCCACCCCCAGAGCCTGAAATCAGCACAGCTTTAAAGTAAACCTCCGTGCCAGCAGGCTCTGCGTACTCCTACCTGGCTCTTATTGCTCTCTTTTGGAATGTCTTTGACATGTTTGCCAATTTGTATTTCAAAATAAATTTTATAACCAGCTTATAAATTTCATCACCACTGAGGCTGGACTTGGACTAAATCTATGAATTTTGGAAGAATTATTTTTTGATCTTGAGCCTATCTAAGGACAAGATCTATCACTTCGTATATTTAGATCTTCTTTAATGTTTGTCAGTAAAGCTTTTAAATGTTCTCATAAAGAGATTGAATATTTAAAATTACCTTATACGTTTGGTTACTAGATATTCTTCATTATTCTGGGAATTTCCATCAGCTTTCTTTTGTGTTGAATTCCATTTACTGACTCCCACACTCGGCGCCTTTTCTCAGTGCTGTGAAACAAACCCTCCCCCGTGGATCCATGATCGTTTGTGCATGACAGGTGAAACATTTGAAACCTTGCATGTGTGAAAAGACCTTCTTCCTTTA
>NW_022322233.1:0-1800 GCF_002776525.5 Piliocolobus tephrosceles | reverse complement strand
ACCATGGACGGTTTGGCACTTCTGTGACCGAATCCTGACGTCAGGATATGCTGGGAAGCACACAGGTGCACCCATCTCCTTCCAGGTCACTGCCCCAGTCCATCTGTGCTGGCTGAGGCCGCCTGGGCACCCAGCACTCCTTGGCAATTCTTGTATGTCTTCATTCAGCTTTTCCTGCATTCAGCATGGAAGCTATTTCCAACTTCTTGGTGCCCGGATCCTTCGATCCTCCTGCCCCTGCTGCTTACTCTCTTAGCAGAAAACTCTGCCTCCCTCCCGCAGAAAAGACCCTGTCTGAATTGCTAGCCTTTCCCTCACTACTGGTTGGCCCTCATCCCTGTTAAATTTACCTTTGTCCCTTCCAAAAAGCAAAAATGCTGGATGCTGCATGTGCCACCTGCTTTCCGTATCTCATATCTTTCCGTCCCTTCTCAGCCAAATTTCTTGAAAGCAGTGTCTACATCCACTGTCTTCATTTCTTGCCTCCACTTGTTCCCGAAGCCGCTGCAGGCTGGCTGTCTTCCTCGTCTCCACTCCACCGAAACGGCATCATTTCAAGGTACCCGCAGTACCTGCATGTTGCTGGAGCCAATGGGCACCTAACACTTCTTGTTTTGGGCGCTAGAGCGTTCCCCATGCTCTCGATCAATGCTCCTGGTTTCCCCCTTCATTTCAGCTGCTTATTACCTGTGGTAAGGGTCCTGCTTGCTTTTTGACTTCCTTTCCGTTCTTCAGCAGATGTTTTTCGGTTTTGCTCCCCCTGCTTCCACCATGGAAGCAGAAGGGGCAGGGACAATAAAAAGGACAATAAAATAAAGGGGCAGGGGCAGGGATGCGTGGTTTTCACTTCCTCTTCCACTTTTGTCTTTTCTGTTGCTGCTTCTGCAGAGGCAGCGGAGGGACTTGCTGACGTCTGCTGATGGCTGCCTGTAATGGTGGAGTCTCCCAGTTCCTTTTGGGGAACTCCTGAGGATTTCTGCACATCCTCTGGGTCCGCCTTCGCTGTCACTGGACCACTCCTGCAGATGCTCCGGCACAAACTTCACCAGTGTGGCTGGGTCCACGCGCATCATGTGAACCCCTGAGGCTTCCTCTGAGGATGTCTGTCCTGGCACATCCTCCTCCAGAAGTTCCTTGTCACTTTGTCTCTGTGAATGTGTCGGCCTTGGTAACACAGAGGACCCTCCCAATGCATGTCTCACGTGGATGTTCTGCTGCGAGCTCCTTTTGAGGATCTTCTGTCTCTAAGCCAAAGCTCTTCTCAAAAGAGCCCAGTAACAGCTCAGTTAGCATCTCGAGCGGATTCTCACACCACAAGTCTTCGTGGCCTTCACTTATTTCAAGCTCTGCCCAATGGGATTTCTTTCCATTTGCTGCTTCCTCAGAAGACATAATTGTATACATCCTCCGAGGGTCAGGGGGCTGGTATTGTTCTTTGGGCCTCCCGGGGTGCGCCGCCGTCCTCCGCCGCTGCCGCCGCCTCCTCCCTGTGAGTGCAGCGGGGTCTGACCCGTGGAACCGCCATACCAGTCCCGCCCGCCGCTGCAGCGCCACCGCCGCCGCCGCTCTGCTGCCGCCTTAGTCGCTGCTCTTTGTTCCCCCTCCGAGAGCCACCGCGTCAGCCGCCCCGGCGGGCCGCCACTACGCCCTCCCGCCCGCTCGGCCCCCGGCCTCGCCCTCCTCCTCGGCGCCTTTTCTCAGTGCTGTGAAGCAAACCGTCTCCCGTGGATCCATGATCGCTTGTGCATGACTCGTGAAACATTTGAAACCTTGCATGTGTGAAAAGACCTTCTTCCTTTA
>NW_022322232.1:0-1105 GCF_002776525.5 Piliocolobus tephrosceles | reverse complement strand
TGAAGTCACATATCAGAAAGGAAGCTTTCTGAGAGATTCCTTTCTGATATGTGACTTCATCACACAGAGTTCCACACACTGCTTCTAGGCAGAGTTGGTAAGATGTTGTCTTGGATTCTGGAAAGTGATATTTGGGAGCTCATTGAGGGCTACGGGGAAAAAGGATATATCCTCAGAGAGAAAGTGGTAAGAAGCATTCTGAGAAACTGCATTGCTATGAGTGAATGCGACTCACAGAGTTACACGTTTCTCTTCAGCTATCAGTTTGCCAAGACACTTTGCTTGGAATCTGCAGTGGCATTCTTCTTAGCGCAATGAAGCTTATCGTGACGAAGCAAGTATCCTCAGAGGAAAACTGGAAAGAAGCTTTCTTAGAAACTTCTCTGTGATGTGTGAATTCATCTCGCAGAGTTGCACTTATGTTTCATGGAGCAGACCACTAACACTGTCTTTCAGGAATCTGAGAAGTTCTACTCTGGATGACATTGAGGCCTACGCTGATAAAGGAAATATCATCAGTTATAAACGGGAAGGAAGCTTTCTGAGAAACTTCTTTGTGATCTGTGAATTCGTCTCCCGGAGTTACATCTCTGTCTTCAGGCTGCAGTTTGATAACACTCTTTTCCTAGAAACTGCAAGGTGATATTTGGGAGCCAATTGTGTCCCATGGTATAAAACGAAATATCCACACATAATAACTAGAGGGAAGCTTTCTGAGAGATGGCTTTCTGATATGTGACTTCACCACACAGAGTTCCACACACTGCTTCTAGGCAGAGTTTGCTAAGGCTGTTGTATTGGATTCTGCAAAGTGATATTTGGGAGCTCCTTGTGGGCTATGGTGAAAAAGGTTATATCCTCAGAGAGAAAGTGGCAAGAAGAATTCTGAGAACCTGCATTGCTCTGAGTGAGTGCAACTCACAGAGTTACACGTTTCTCTTCAGCTAGCAGTTTGCTAAGATAGTCTGCTTGGAAACTGCGATGGGATTCTTCTTAGCGCAATGAAGCTTACGGGGAGAAAGCAAGTGTCCTCCGAGGAAAACTGGAAAGAAGCTTTCTTAGAAACTTCTCTGTGATGTGTGAATTCATCTCACAGAGTTACACT
>NW_022322231.1:0-4537 GCF_002776525.5 Piliocolobus tephrosceles | reverse complement strand
AAAATAAAATAAAATAAAATAAAATAAAATAAAATAAAATAAAAAAATAAAATAAAATAAAATAAAAATTAAATTAAAGCAAATATCACAATAAAGCAAGTTACACCATTTTTTCTTTTCCCAATGTGTGTAAATATTATGTCTACTGTATACTGTAGTCTATTAATTGTGCAATAACATTACATCTAAAACAATGCATATACCTTAATTTAAAAATACTTTATTGTTAAAAAATATTAACGATCATCTGAGCCTTCAGTGAATTATAATTGTTTTGCTGGTGGAGGATCTTGCCTTGATGTTGATGACTTCCAACTATTCAGGGTGGTGGTTGCTGAAGGTTGAGGTGACTACAGCAATTTCTTAAAATAAGGCAATAATGAAGTTTGCCACATCAAATTTGCACTTCTCTTACAAAAAAAAAATCTGTAGCATGCCAAGGTGTTCAATAGCATTTTACCCATAGTAGAACTTCTTTCAAAATTGGAGTCAACTGGCCATGTGTGGTGGCTCATGCCTGTAATCCCAGCACTTTGGAAGGCCAAGGCAGATAGATCATCTGAGGTCAGGAGTTCAAGATCAGCCTGGTCAACAGGGGGAAACCCCAACTCTACTAACGATACAAAAATTAGGTGGACATGGTGGCAGGAATCTGTAATCCCAGCTACTAAGGAAGCTGAAGCATGAGAATTGCTTGAACCCAGGAGGTGGAGGTTGCAGTGAGCAGAGGTGGTGAACTGCACTTCAGCCCGGATGACAGAGTGAGAACTGTCAAAAAGAAAAAAAATTGGAGTAAATCCGCTCAAACTCGGCTTCTGCTTTATTAACTATGTGTGGAATAGTCTAAATCCCGTGTTGTCATTTCAATAATGTTTACATATTCAACAGGAATAGATTCTATATTGAGAAATCACTTTCTTTGCTTATCCATAAAAAGCAACTCCACATCAATTAAAGTTTTGTCATTAGATTGCGGAATTCCAGTCTCATTTGCAGACTCCACTTGTAATTCTAGTTTATTTGCGATTTCAAACACATTACAGTTACTTTCTCCACCAAAAACTTGAGCCACTCAAAACCATTGATGATGGTAGGAAACAACTTCTACCAATTTCCTGTTAATGTTCATACTGCGATCTCATTCCATGAATGGCAAATGTTCTTAATGGCACTTAGAATGGTGAATCCTTTCAAGAAGGTTTTCAACTTACTTTGCCCAGACCCATCAGAGGAATCATTGTCTACGGAAGCTATAGCTGTACAAAATGTATTTCTTAGATAATAAGACTTGAAAACCAAAATTAGTCCTTGATTCATGAATATTGTATTAGCAGGCATAACAATGTTAATCTCCTTGTACATCTACATCAGAGCTCCTGTGTAACTAGATGCATTGTCCCTGAACAGCACAATTTTGAAAACAATTATTTTGATAACATCTCAACAGCGATTTTAAAATAGTCAAGAAATAATGCTATAAACAGATGTGTTGTCATTCCAGTTTTGATGTGGCAATGATAAAACAAAGCAGAGTAGATTTAGCATAATTATTAAGGGCCCTAGGTTTTTTGAATGTTAAATAATCATTGGCTTCAATTTGAAGTCACCAGCTGCCTTAGTCCCTAATGAGAGAGTTAGCTTCTTCCTTGAAGTTTTGAAACCAGAAATTCCTCCTCTCTAGCTATGAAAGTCCTAGATGACATCTTCATCCAATAGAAGGCTGTTTTGTTTACATTGAAAATCTATCATTTAGTGAAACCACCTTCATCAATGATCTTAACTAGCTCTTCTGGATATCTTGCTGCAGCTTCTACATTTGCACTTGCTACTTCACCTTATACATTGATGTTAGGAGACCACAACTGCTAGCTTCTTCACACTTTCTGCAGCTTTCTCACCTCTTCAGCCTTCATAGAATTAAAGCTTTCCTCTAGAGTAGGCTTTAGATTAAGGAAATATTCTGACCCATTTGTCCTTTTATTCAGACCATAAAAGCTTTTTCCCTATCAATGGCTATTTCACTTTCTTATTATAGGTATTTTTGCTGTAGTAGCATTTTTTATTTCCATCAAGAAGTTTTTCGGTGCATTCACTAGTTGGCTATCTGGTTCAAGAAGTCTAGCTTTCTGCCTACCTCAGCTGTCAGCATGCCTTCCTTTCTAAGCTTACTCATATATAGTTTTTGATTTAAAGTGAGAGAAGTGGGATTCTTTCTTTGACTTAAATACTAACAGTGTATTGTAGGGTTATTACTCATGGGTCTAATTTCAATATTGTTGTGTCTCAGGAAATAAAGAGGCCCGAAGAGAGAAAGGGAAATAGAAGAAGGGGTAGTTGGTGGAGTTGCTAGAACACACACAACATTTATTGATTGAATTTGCCGTCCTTGACAGGCATGACTCATGGTGCCACACAAAATTACAATATAACATCAAAGGGTATTGATCATAGATCACCGTGATAGATACAAAAGTAACGAACAACTTTGAAATACTGCAAGAACTACCCAAATGTGATGCAGAGATACAAAGTGAGCAAGATGCGAAGGAATTGGCACCAAGAGACTTCCTGAACACAGCATCCCCACAAACTCAGTGTGTCAGAAACACAAGATCAAATGTAACAGAACAAAACACAATGAAATAAGGCATGTTTGTATATGGACATAAAATGTATGTGTTTACACATATATTAATAAGTAAATATTCCTTAGCAATCATATACCATCTCTATTTTAATTAAACATCTTTGCCAATATAAACTTAATACATCAAAACACTGTATTAAAATTTTGATCTGTTTTATTCATATTTTCCTTCTTAAAATGTCAAGCTCTTCTAGGCAATAGTCAGGAGTGGGCTAAGCATCAGGCTGGGCATATAGATCTAAGCATCAAGCTTCTAGTATCACTGGAATTCCAAGCCAGCTTCTGCTGAGAACCTTAAGCTACAACTTTTACTGTGTGAAGTTCCCACCAGGCAATGGAGTCAATCAGTAGAATAAGAAGTATAAGGATATAGAATTATAGCTGCTCAGAGAAACAACACATATGTGCTATACCTGGAAGCTTTCAAGCGCAAAGGCAAAATTGACTTTTCTTTTTTTTTTCCCTTTTTATTATAACCAAATTCTTCCCCCAAATTCTTCCCCCTTCACCATACTTAAGGAGAAGAAAACAGAGAACAAAAATCCCCTTCAAGGATTCATCTCTCCAAAAACTTTATTTAAGCCAGAAGAAACTGGTATGAGAATTTTTTTGCATTTTGTTGAGAACAGCTTATGACAGGGAGCAGATAAACTATATTAAAAAAGGAAATTATGTTTCTGTTGCACATTTGGGTGTAAAATATAAATTTTCAACCCCGTTTATCTTTACCATTTCTACTTTTCTAAAACAATGCCAGAAGATTATATTAAAATAGTTTTCAGCAAAAGTCAAATGAGTTTTAACTTCTGAGTCCAGATTCAAGCCTTCTTCAGCATATAATTTATAGAGCCATCACACCTATAAAAAGTCTCTCTAAGTAAAATAATTTTTATATAATTTCAACTTTTGCATAGACTAAAGGGTACACTTGCAGGTTTGTTACATGGGTAAATTGTGTGACTCTAAGGCTTGGATTCCTAACATCCTGTCACACAGGTAGTAAGCATAGCAACCAGCAGATGGTTCTTCAGCTCTTCCCTCCCTCCTTCTTCCCTTCTGGTGGTCTCTAGTGTCTATTGTTCCCATCCTTAGGTTCAATTTATTCAGTGTTTAGCTCTCACTTGTAAATGAGAACATGAGGTATTTGGTTTTCTGTTATTACATTAGTTTGCTTAGGATAATGGCCTGCAGCTCCATGCAGGTTGCTGCAAAGGACGTAATTTTGTTCTTTTTTATGACTGAATAGTATTCCATTGTGTATATGTACCAAGTTTTCTTTATCTAATCCACGTGGATGGGTGCCTAGATTTATTTTGTGTCTTTGTTTTTGTGATTAGTGCTGCAATGAATGTGCAAGTACATGTGTCTTTTAATAGAATGAATTATTTTCCTTGAGGTATGTACCCAGTAGTGGGATTGCTGAGTCAAAAGGTAGTTCTATTTTAAGTCCTTTGAGAAATCTGCAAGCTGCTTTACACAGTGCCTTAGCTACTTTATTTTCTAACCAACAATATATGTGTTTCCTTTTCTCCACAGCCTCACCAGCATCTGTAGTTTTTAAGCTTTTAAAAAATCATTATTCTGATTTGCATGACATGATATCTCATATTGATTTTGATTTGCATTTCTCTGATTAGTGATGTTGAGCATTTTTTTCATATTTGTTGGCCATTTGTATGCCTTCTTTTAAGAAGTCTTTGTTCATGCCCTTTGCCCATTATCACTTGATCTGTTTTTTTGTTTTGTTTTATTTTGTTTTGTTTTTCTTTTTTCTTTTTTTTTTTTATTATTATACTTTAAGTTCTAGGGTACATGTGCATAACATGCAGGTTTGTTACATATGCGCAAACTCATCCTTTTTTATGGCTGCATAGTATTCCATGGTGTATA
>NW_022322230.1:0-4537 GCF_002776525.5 Piliocolobus tephrosceles | reverse complement strand
TATACACCATGGAATACTATGCAGCCATAAAAAAGGATGAGTTTGCGCATATGTAACAAACCTGCATGTTATGCACATGTACCCTAGAACTTAAAGTATAATAATAAAAAAAAAAAAGAAAAAAGAAAAACAAAACAAAATAAAACAAAACAAAAAAACAGATCAAGTGATAATGGGCAAAGGGCATGAACAAAGACTTCTTAAAAGAAGGCATACAAATGGCCAACAAATATGAAAAAAATGCTCAACATCACTAATCAGAGAAATGCAAATCAAAATCAATATGAGATATCATGTCATGCAAATCAGAATAATGATTTTTTAAAAGCTTAAAAACTACAGATGCTGGTGAGGCTGTGGAGAAAAGGAAACACATATATTGTTGGTTAGAAAATAAAGTAGCTAAGGCACTGTGTAAAGCAGCTTGCAGATTTCTCAAAGGACTTAAAATAGAACTACCTTTTGACTCAGCAATCCCACTACTGGGTACATACCTCAAGGAAAATAATTCATTCTATTAAAAGACACATGTACTTGCACATTCATTGCAGCACTAATCACAAAAACAAAGACACAAAATAAATCTAGGCACCCATCCACGTGGATTAGATAAAGAAAACTTGGTACATATACACAATGGAATACTATTCAGTCATAAAAAAGAACAAAATTACGTCCTTTGCAGCAACCTGCATGGAGCTGCAGGCCATTATCCTAAGCAAACTAATGTAATAACAGAAAACCAAATACCTCATGTTCTCATTTACAAGTGAGAGCTAAACACTGAATAAATTGAACCTAAGGATGGGAACAATAGACACTAGAGACCACCAGAAGGGAAGAAGGAGGGAGGGAAGAGCTGAAGAACCATCTGCTGGTTGCTATGCTTACTACCTGTGTGACAGGATGTTAGGAATCCAAGCCTTAGAGTCACACAATTTACCCATGTAACAAACCTGCAAGTGTACCCTTTAGTCTATGCAAAAGTTGAAATTATATAAAAATTATTTTACTTAGAGAGACTTTTTATAGGTGTGATGGCTCTATAAATTATATGCTGAAGAAGGCTTGAATCTGGACTCAGAAGTTAAAACTCATTTGACTTTTGCTGAAAACTATTTTAATATAATCTTCTGGCATTGTTTTAGAAAAGTAGAAATGGTAAAGATAAACGGGGTTGAAAATTTATATTTTACACCCAAATGTGCAACAGAAACATAATTTCCTTTTTTAATATAGTTTATCTGCTCCCTGTCATAAGCTGTTCTCAACAAAATGCAAAAAAATTCTCATACCAGTTTCTTCTGGCTTAAATAAAGTTTTTGGAGAGATGAATCCTTGAAGGGGATTTTTGTTCTCTGTTTTCTTCTCCTTAAGTATGGTGAAGGGGGAAGAATTTGGGGGAAGAATTTGGTTATAATAAAAAGGGAAAAAAAAAAGAAAAGTCAATTTTGCCTTTGCGCTTGAAAGCTTCCAGGTATAGCACATATGTGTTGTTTCTCTGAGCAGCTATAATTCTATATCCTTATACTTCTTATTCTACTGATTGACTCCATTGCCTGGTGGGAACTTCACACAGTAAAAGTTGTAGCTTAAGGTTCTCAGCAGAAGCTGGCTTGGAATTCCAGTGATACTAGAAGCTTGATGCTTAGATCTATATGCCCAGCCTGATGCTTAGCCCACTCCTGACTATTGCCTAGAAGAGCTTGACATTTTAAGAAGGAAAATATGAATAAAACAGATCAAAATTTTAATACAGTGTTTTGATGTATTAAGTTTATATTGGCAAAGATGTTTAATTAAAATAGAGATGGTATATGATTGCTAAGGAATATTTACTTATTAATATATGTGTAAACACATACATTTTATGTCCATATACAAACATGCCTTATTTCATTGTGTTTTGTTCTGTTACATTTGATCTTGTGTTTCTGACACACTGAGTTTGTGGGGATGCTGTGTTCAGGAAGTCTCTTGGTGCCAATTCCTTCGCATCTTGCTCACTTTGTATCTCTGCATCACATTTGGGTAGTTCTTGCAGTATTTCAAAGTTGTTCGTTACTTTTGTATCTATCACGGTGATCTATGATCAATACCCTTTGATGTTATATTGTAATTTTGTGTGGCACCATGAGTCATGCCTGTCAAGGACGGCAAATTCAATCAATAAATGTTGTGTGTGTTCTAGCAACTCCACCAACTACCCCTTCTTCTATTTCCCTTTCTCTCTTCGGGCCTCTTTATTTCCTGAGACACAACAATATTGAAATTAGACCCATGAGTAATAACCCTACAATACACTGTTAGTATTTAAGTCAAAGAAAGAATCCCACTTCTCTCACTTTAAATCAAAAACTATATATGAGTAAGCTTAGAAAGGAAGGCATGCTGACAGCTGAGGTAGGCAGAAAGCTAGACTTCTTGAACCAGATAGCCAACTAGTGAATGCACCGAAAAACTTCTTGATGGAAATAAAAAATGCTACTACAGCAAAAATACCTATAATAAGAAAGTGAAATAGCCATTGATAGGGAAAAAGCTTTTATGGTCTGAATAAAAGGACAAATGGGTCAGAATATTTCCTTAATCTAAAGCCTACTCTAGAGGAAAGCTTTAATTCTATGAAGGCTGAAGAGGTGAGAAAGCTGCAGAAAGTGTGAAGAAGCTAGCAGTTGTGGTCTCCTAACATCAATGTATAAGGTGAAGTAGCAAGTGCAAATGTAGAAGCTGCAGCAAGATATCCAGAAGAGCTAGTTAAGATCATTGATGAAGGTGGTTTCACTAAATGATAGATTTTCAATGTAAACAAAACAGCCTTCTATTGGATGAAGATGTCATCTAGGACTTTCATAGCTAGAGAGGAGGAATTTCTGGTTTCAAAACTTCAAGGAAGAAGCTAACTCTCTCATTAGGGACTAAGGCAGCTGGTGACTTCAAATTGAAGCCAATGATTATTTAACATTCAAAAAACCTAGGGCCCTTAATAATTATGCTAAATCTACTCTGCTTTGTTTTATCATTGCCACATCAAAACTGGAATGACAACACATCTGTTTATAGCATTATTTCTTGACTATTTTAAAATCGCTGTTGAGATGTTATCAAAATAATTGTTTTCAAAATTGTGCTGTTCAGGGACAATGCATCTAGTTACACAGGAGCTCTGATGTAGATGTACAAGGAGATTAACATTGTTATGCCTGCTAATACAATATTCATGAATCAAGGACTAATTTTGGTTTTCAAGTCTTATTATCTAAGAAATACATTTTGTACAGCTATAGCTTCCGTAGACAATGATTCCTCTGATGGGTCTGGGCAAAGTAAGTTGAAAACCTTCTTGAAAGGATTCACCATTCTAAGTGCCATTAAGAACATTTGCCATTCATGGAATGAGATCGCAGTATGAACATTAACAGGAAATTGGTAGAAGTTGTTTCCTACCATCATCAATGGTTTTGAGTGGCTCAAGTTTTTGGTGGAGAAAGTAACTGTAATGTGTTTGAAATCGCAAATAAACTAGAATTACAAGTGGAGTCTGCAAATGAGACTGGAATTCCGCAATCTAATGACAAAACTTTAATTGATGTGGAGTTGCTTTTTATGGATAAGCAAAGAAAGTGATTTCTCAATATAGAATCTATTCCTGTTGAATATGTAAACATTATTGAAATGACAACACGGGATTTAGACTATTCCACACATAGTTAATAAAGCAGAAGCCGAGTTTGAGCGGATTTACTCCAATTTTTTTTCTTTTTGACAGTTCTCACTCTGTCATCCGGGCTGAAGTGCAGTTCACCACCTCTGCTCACTGCAACCTCCACCTCCTGGGTTCAAGCAATTCTCATGCTTCAGCTTCCTTAGTAGCTGGGATTACAGATTCCTGCCACCATGTCCACCTAATTTTTGTATCGTTAGTAGAGTTGGGGTTTCCCCCTGTTGACCAGGCTGATCTTGAACTCCTGACCTCAGATGATCTATCTGCCTTGGCCTTCCAAAGTGCTGGGATTACAGGCATGAGCCACCACACATGGCCAGTTGACTCCAATTTTGAAAGAAGTTCTACTATGGGTAAAATGCTATTGAACACCTTGGCATGCTACAGATTTTTTTTTTGTAAGAGAAGTGCAAATTTGATGTGGCAAACTTCATTATTGCCTTATTTTAAGAAATTGCTGTAGTCACCTCAACCTTCAGCAACCACCACCCTGAATAGTTGGAAGTCATCAACATCAAGGCAAGATCCTCCACCAGCAAAACAATTATAATTCACTGAAGGCTCAGATGATCGTTAATATTTTTTAACAATAAAGTATTTTTAAATTAAGGTATATGCATTGTTTTAGATGTAATGTTATTGCACAATTAATAGACTACAGTATACAGTAGACATAATATTTACACACATTGGGAAAAGAAAAAATGGTGTAACTTGCTTTATTGTGATATTTGCTTTAATTTAATTTTTATTTTATTTTATTTTATTTTTTTATTTTATTTTATTTTATTTTATTTTATTTTATTTTATTTT
>NW_022322229.1:0-8715 GCF_002776525.5 Piliocolobus tephrosceles | reverse complement strand
TAGATAGATAGATAGATAGATAGATAGATAGATAGATAGATAGATAGGGATAATATCAACATAGATAACACAGATAGATTAGATATAGATTTAGTATGTAATGCTAAGGACTGAGCATTTGCTTTACCCTTCACCCTATGACGCACATAGTTTATGGCTTTTAGCTAGTCTTACAAATTAAAACCTTCAGACCTTACGTACATTTTGAAAGAAATTAGATTTAGGTAATCTGAACAAATGAAATGAGTAAATAATCAGAGTGGTATTCAGAAAATTTGATGTGCCAGTTTAGAAAAAAAAAAAAATGCTTTGAATGGTTAATCTGGGGCTTATAAAAATTGTATAAAGATCTTGATAAAACCAAAAACTTTGACTTAGAGGTTGGGAATAAAAAGAAACTGACATCAGAAACACCTGAGAAGGTAGAATCAACAGAACTAATCATTACTTAGAGAACAAGGAAGAGTGTAGAGTTACAAGCCTGGATAAGAGAGAAATGTACTGCCACTAACAGGGACTTAATTAGAAAGTTATAATTATTGAGGGAGAGATCACGCTTGTGCTTTTAGATAAATAGATTCTGAATTATTGACAAATTATGGAAAAATATGGTATATAAAAGAAATTCAGAACACCCTGATTCTAACAATTATCTTTTATGTTTGGCTTTTAAGCATATAGTTCCTTCTTTAACCACTTTTCTTTACCTCAACAGCTACAAACCTGATACAAGTATCATCAAATCTTGCCAAGATCACAGTATTAACCTCCTAACTGCTATCCTTGCATCCACTTTTGCCCAGCGCTATCTATTCTTAATACAGCATCCAGACTGGTTCTGCTAAATATGAGTCAAAAAATGTTTCATTTTTATTCAAAATCCTTCAGTCCTTACAATGGCAAAAAATCCCTGCATGTTCTGCTTCCTATTAACTTTCTGATGCCTTGTCCTATTTTCTTTCTCACTCATGCTCTTCCAGCCACTGAGAGCTGTATCTAAACTTCAAGACCATTCTCCCTGATGTTTTTCTTATCTTTTCCATTCTTGTTTCTCTTCTTAGTGCTTATCATTTTCTAATATATGAAATATTTTACTTATTTATTATATACTTTTTATACTTACTTTTACAATTAAACTTCCTAGGACAAGAATTGTTGTCTGTGTTGTAAGCATTATAATTTGGATTCGGAGAGAATATTTGAAAAAGAGTATAATTAATATTAAAAACTCAAAGGATACTATAAGGATGTTGTGCATATAGCTTTATCTGTAGTTCTATTTCCAGTAATGTGATAGTCTAGTATGTTAACAATGACTCCAGCTAAAAGTATCTTAAAATATTTGGGAAATATTGCAAAAAATCTTTAAAAATATTTGAATGCTGACAATATAGTGTAAAATTATTTGAACAAAATATAGAAAGAACCTAGAGCAATAAACAGAATACTAAAATGGTTTTTGAGGACAATTTATGAATAAAGTGAATTTGAGATTTGTGTTTACATATATGAGGAACATGCAGGAAAGAAGATAATGTTTAGGACAAGTCACATTTTGCAGAATTCAATGTAAGACACATTTTCAATAAGAACAGGAGGTAAAAGTGCTATTCGCCATTTAACAATGATCCAAAATTAAATCCACTTTATCCTCGTCTTCAGAGGATTTCATGAAAAGTTGTCTCAGTAATTAGTGCAATATGAACAATAAAAAATAAAGATTTGATACTTTATATACATAGGTTGGTCACTCCGTGGATATGCACTTCAAATTCATATTACCTACACTGATCAATGAGACTCAAGTGAGGCACTGAGCTTACTTAGCTTAATGAAAAAGGTTAAGTAGTTCCAAGGGGGAAGAAGATTTATACTTACAATCACAGTTTCAGAGAAGAAAGAAAGATACAACGTGTGGCTGGAGATAATATTTGGAGAGATAACAAATGAGACTTTTAAGAATTCTATTTAGCAGCTATTATCTGGATGTCTGAGGTACTTATTTTTACTAGCTTTACATAGCTTCTATGCATTTCAATAAAGAAAATTGGAAGTACGTATTCTTTAATAACATGAATTTAAGACAAAATTGTAAAAGTTGTAAAAGTGTCTTTGATGTTTTGGATTTTATATTAATATGTCTCTGCCACTTACAAAGTTGAATCCGAATGATAATTACAGGAGATAAATTATTTATTCATTTCATCTATCTTTTATTTAACCACACATGCACATGTATATATTTCCACATAGTCATATTAATATTAATTGAGATTAGTACATTAAATTAAAATTTATTTGCAATTATTTTTAACTCTAAGCTATACATCACTGGGAATAGAGTCAAAATGCTGTGTTTTCATTCAAAGATTTAATTCTTCTTTTTGAGATTAGGACACTGAGTGTATACACAGCTAGGTTTCATTTAATTATTTTTTTAATGTAATGATTGCTTTGTTAGTTTATTCTATTTTGCTTGTGCATTGTATAATCTATACACATGATTTCAATATCAAACATATAAAACAAAATTTTTACATCTATATTTTTGCCATGTTTTCAGATTTTGCATTATGACAAGTAAAGTTGCATTCTATTATTTTATGTTTCCATTGTATCTATTTGATAGATTATTATCGATAAGATTTCTAAATTTTAAAAAATAACTGCATGTGTTATTTGGTTAGGTATTGAGAAATCTCCTCCACAGAATTGTACCATTTTGCATTCCCATCACCAAACGTTTGAAAATGTATGCTTATTTAGAGCCCTGACAACAGAGTATATTGTCAAACGTTTCGCTTATTAATAATGAGATAGGTGGAAAATATTCTGTAAGCATATTATTTTCTTTTATTACAAATTAGGTTTAACCATTTTCATGTGTTTAAAGACAATTATTTTGGGGAAAATTTTACATATGCTTTATTTTTTCGGTATATTTGTTTGCAATTTTCTTTCCAATTTTTGGAAACTTAAACAGAAGTGTAAAAGAATAGTCATCAGAGAGAAGGAATATCATTCCGTATGGAAAGTTTGAGATGGGAGAAAAAAAAGATGAGAGGGTTTATTCATTGATAAGTTAAATACTACCCAGTTCGCATGTAGTAGTAATAGTCTTACATATGTAAATAAAACAATATAATTTAAAACTTAAAAGTAACAAAAAGGTTGGAATGGTAAATATGTTACACTGACCTAAGATGATTGCATTATCTAAAAAGAGAACAAAAAATTTAACTTAAATGTACAAATTCAAATATTAACAATGTTTGATTTAAATTTTAGGCTAGACCTTAAACAAATGCAAAGTCATAATTTTCTACTTAGTGGACGGAAAATGAAAAATAGATAGATGGATTTCTCCATCTATAAATAGATGCTGGATTTCTCAACAATAATAAGGAAAACTAGAAGAGTGTGAAACGATGTTTAAATTATAAGAAAAGACTTGTCAACCTAATATTGGATTGTTGTTAAACAGTCTTCCAGAAGCAAAGGTTAAAAGATACTTTAACAAATAAAAACTGAATATTCACCATCAAAATCTTCTCACTAAAAAAACTTCTAAAGGTTATACTTTGCAACAAAATAAAATGATCCTAAGCCAAAAATTTGCAGTGAAGAAAAACAACAAACATTAAGCAAATATCAGTGTATAATACAGGAAATTCATCATCTAATTTCTCACCATTTAAAATGCAAGACAGAAATAAAATATGCAATAGCTTACAAATTAAGAAAATGATCATTAAAATTATACCTAGATGCATTCATATTGATAAATTTTATATTTAAATTAAATACATGAGATCAATTTAAGAGATAAAGTAATGACAAAATACTAATAAATATTTTGGCAAAATTATATCTATCAAATAGAAAAAAATAAAATTTATGAAGTACAATAATATCAAGTAACATTAACACTAATCTTTAATACTTAAGATAATAAGGAAAACATACTATAAGAGGTACTTTTTTATAAGAAATAAAGCAGTTTGAAAAAATATAGCAGATATATAGTGTAGAAGCAATAAATATGAAGGAATAGATAATATAGATGAAAATGTAAAGATATATCAATGTATTAAATTTGTAATTAGACAAAGCCATAACCTGTGATACAGATTAATTAATGTAACAACGTTATTTATGTGTTTATACTCTTTTTTTCCTTTTTCATAACATGTTGTGGTACAGGTGGTGTTTCGTTACATCAGTAAGTTCTCTACTGGTGATTTGTGAGATTTTGTTGCACCCATCACCAGAGCAATATTCACTGCACCCATCTGTAGTCTTTTATCCCTTGCCCCCCTCCCACCCTTCCATCGTAGTCCCCCAAGTTCATTGTATCAGTCTTATGCCTTTATGTCCTCAGTGTGTAACCTTTTTTATTTCAAATTATGCAGTTTGATATCGTTTGAATGTTTGTCCCTTCCAAATCTCATATTGAAATGTAATCCCCAATGTTGGAGGTGGGGCCTGGTGGGAGGTGTTTGGGTCACGGGACTGGATCCCATATGAATGGCTTGGTGCCCTTCACATGTTGTTGAAATCACACAAGATCTGGTTGTTTAAAAAGGAGCCTAGTACCTTCCTCTCACTCTTGCTCCCTGTCTCTCATTCCATCTCTCACCATGTGATGAGTCTGCTCCTGCTTTACCTTCCATCATGAGTGAGAGCTCCTTGAGGCCTCACCAGAAGCTAAGCAGATGCCAACATCATGCTTCCTGTATAGCCTGCAGAACCATGAGCCAATTAAAAAACTCTTTATAAATTACCCAGACTCAGGTATTCCTTTATAGCAAAGCAAAATGGAATAACACATAACTGTTTCAAGAAATAATTTTTCCCCAGTTGTAACACCTGCCCTTGTTCCAAATTTCTACCATGTCACTCAGGTATATAAACTACATAAATTAGTTAAAGTTGTAGCCAGTGAGCATTTTGAACATAGGGTTAGTTGTATTGTATTACTAGTATACCAGTTGTATTGTATTACTAGTATACCATGTTGTTCCCCCCAGCAGTTAAAATATGTGTTTTTAATTTTTTAAAAGTTTTTAACCTTATATTTATTTCAATTATCCTTCTCTTCACTTTTTACTTTATATATATATATATATATATATATATATATATATATATATATATATATATAAAGTATATAGAATAAATTAACCAAATTCCCCACAGAATGTGTTGAAAAAACTTTGGGCATTTTCACAGGCAATTTACCTTTCTTTCAAAGGCAATTTACTTTTTTTACTTGATTTATAGTATCAATTTAACTCTTTTATAATCCTCTTCTAAACTTCATGTATTATACGTTCATAGCAAATTGATTAAATTGTTCTTTATTCACTAGTTCCCATGGCATCATGAATCAATGAAAAATAAAATTCTATGTCCATAATTTAAAGCATTCACATTTTGTTAAATTGCATAATAATGATAAACAGACTTTCACACACTTTTGGTATACACAGATACTGATAAATGACACATGTATAAAATAAGTAATTACATGAGAAATCGCTTTAAGCATTTCTATCATCATTTTAAAATGAAAGAAAAAATAATATAGTTTAGAGGCAGAACTTTGCTGCCCCACTTTAAACATAATCCATCTATTGGTTACTTTTAAGTCAGGATCAAATCACTTTATGTCTTAAAAGTACAATCTGACATGCTTACTACCATTAAATTTTCTCTTTTAAAAGCCAATCTTAAATTGACTCTCCAGCAGTAATTTATCTCTCAGTATCAGAAGACAGATATTTTGGTTTAGTAAGAACAAAAAGTCCCATTGGTAGTAATTTAGTTTCTCTTGCGAGCTGACAGCACAGGAGTATCTACATGCACTCTGCCTCCCAAGGCAGAAACAATAATTTGTTTCCAGAAAGTCTGGAAAATTGAACAAAGTATTTAAAAAATGCATATGTGTATGTGGATATATGTACATTCATATGTACATACAAACACATATACATATATATATAAGATACGGAAGGAAAATTTACACAAATATAAAGCATATATTCAGGCATACATTGGAGATAGTACAAATGCAATTCCAGACCACTACACACACACATACACACACAGTTGGCCCTCCTTATCTAAGGTTTCACATCAGCAGATTCAGCCAACTGCTAATTAAAAATATTCAGAAAGAAAACAATAAAAAATAACAATACAGAAACTTCAAAAATGGAATAAGATGGAGGGATAGGAGGTAGGACTAGCTTGCAGCACCCGCTCAGACAGACAGAGCAGTGTGTGGTGACTCACATCATGAACTTTTGCTCCAATAAATACCACAACAACATACAAGGAAAGCTGAGAGAATGCACAGACCCTTTGAAGAAAGTGGATCACCAGTGCTAGTTCACTAAGATGCCAAACAAGTTGTGAGTCCGCTTACTTTCTCAGCATGGAGGCAGGTGGTCTGGGGCAAGTACTCAGCTGTGGTCACTGGCTGCTTGGAAATAGACTCCTTGCTGTTGTAGGGGCACAGTGGTAATAAGATCTGACCTTTAGGACTGCAGGCTGCCTGGGAGTTGAGTGAGGGCTGTGATTGCCAGCTTTCCCCTAAGGAAAGACCTGTGTGACTCAGCAGAAGCAGCCAAAATCCCCCCACAACATAAATCCATTGGCCTGAGAACCACACCCAATCCACCCCAGCGGCAAGCCCTGCCCAGGGAGAATCTGAGCTCAGACAGGCCTATCCCTTCCCCCACCTGGTGTTCTTTATCTACCCTTCCTGGTTGCCAAAGACAAAGGACATAATCTCTTGGGAGCTCTATAGCCCCAGCACCACATATTCCTTTCTATACAACTGTAGCTGATGTACTTTTCAAAGTGCTACTGGCTGGAGGCCAACCAACACAAACCCAGCATACTAAACACAAATACAACCAAGGACCCTAAGAGAGTCCACTTCACTCCCCTGCTCCCTCCACTGGAGGAAGTGCTGGTATCTATGGCTGAAAAACATGAAGACAGATCACATCACAGGGCTCTTGGCAGACACTCCCCAGTCATAAATGGGAAAAATCAATCTTGTGAAAATGACCCGACTGCCAAAGGCAATCTACAAATTCAATGCAATTCCCATCAAAATGCCACCATTATTCTTCACAGAACTAAACAAAATCAATCTTCATATTCATATGGAACTAAAAAAGGGCTCGCATATCCGAAGCAAGACTAAGCAAAAAAGACAAATACAAAGGCATCGTATTACCTGACTTCAAACCATGCTGCAAGGCTATATTCACCAAAATAGCATGGTACTGGCATAAAAATAGGCACATAGACCACTGGAACAGAATAGAGAACCCAGAAATAAAGTCAAATACTTACAGCCAACTGATGTTTGACAAAGCAAACAACAACATAAAGTGGGAAAAGGACACTGTATTCAACAAATGGTGCTGACTTAATTGGAAAGCCACGTGTAAAAGAATGAAACTGGATCTTCAACTCTCACCTACACAAAGATCAACTCAAGATGGATCAAGGACTTAAACGTTACCTGAAACCATAAACATTCTAGACAATAACATGGGAAAAAACTTTTCTAGATATTGGCTTAGACAGAGACTTCATGACCAAGAACCCAAAAGCAAATGCAACAAAAACAAAGATGAATAGATTGGGCTTAATTACACTAAAAAGGTTCTGCACAGCAAAAGAAATAATTATAAAGTTAACAGACATGATATACCTCAGCCATGCAAGGAAACAAAATAATGGCATTTGTAGCAACTTGGATGAAATTAGACTATAATTTTATGAAAAGTAACTCAAGAATGAAAAAATCAAACATCGTATATTCTCACTCATAAGTGGGAGCTAAGCTATAAGAAGGAAAAGGCATAAGAATTATATAATTGACTTTGAGATCTCAGGGGAAATTGCGAGAGATTAGTGAGAAATAAAAGACTGCACATTGGGTACAGTGTACACTGCTTGGGTGATGTGTAAACCACAAAATCTCAGAAATAATCACTAAAGAACTTACTCATGTAACCAAAAACCACCTGTTCTCCAAGAACCTACTGAGATAAAAAAATAAAACAAATAAAAAAATAAAAATTTAGAATTAATACAGTATAACAACTATTTACATAGTTAGGTGCTTATTAAGTATATAAGTAATTTAGCGATTATTTGAAGTATAGGAGAAGATGTGTGTAGGTTTTATGAAAATATTATGCTATTTTATAGAAAAAACATGAGCATCCACAGCAGGACTTGGAACAAATTCCCCGAGTTACTGAAGGAGAACTTACACAAATAAAAAGCATACATTCAGGTACACCTTGGGGATCTTACAGATTCGGTTCCAGATCACTATAATAAAGCAAATATCGGCCAGGTGTGGTGGCTCATGCCTGTAATCCCAGCACTTTGGGAGGCTGAGGCGGATGAATCACCTGAAGGTAGGATTTTGAGACCAGCCTGGCCAACGTGGTGAAACTCCGTCTCTACTAAAATACAAAAGTTACCTGGACTTGGTGGTGCATGCCTGTAATCGTAGCTACTCTGGAGGCTAAGGCACAGGAATTGCTTGAACCCGGGAGGCGGAGGTAGCAGTGAGCGGAGATCACGATCACGCCACTGCACTCCTTCCTGTGTGACTGAGCGAGACTTTGTCTGAAAAATAAAATAAAATAAAATAAAATAAAATAAAATAAAATAAAA
>NW_022322228.1:0-8715 GCF_002776525.5 Piliocolobus tephrosceles | reverse complement strand
TTTTATTTTATTTTATTTTATTTTATTTTATTTTATTTTATTTTTCAGACAAAGTCTCGCTCAGTCACACAGGAAGGAGTGCAGTGGCGTGATCGTGATCTCCGCTCACTGCTACCTCCGCCTCCCGGGTTCAAGCAATTCCTGTGCCTTAGCCTCCAGAGTAGCTACGATTACAGGCATGCACCACCAAGTCCAGGTAACTTTTGTATTTTAGTAGAGACGGAGTTTCACCACGTTGGCCAGGCTGGTCTCAAAATCCTACCTTCAGGTGATTCATCCGCCTCAGCCTCCCAAAGTGCTGGGATTACAGGCATGAGCCACCACACCTGGCCGATATTTGCTTTATTATAGTGATCTGGAACCGAATCTGTAAGATCCCCAAGGTGTACCTGAATGTATGCTTTTTATTTGTGTAAGTTCTCCTTCAGTAACTCGGGGAATTTGTTCCAAGTCCTGCTGTGGATGCTCATGTTTTTTCTATAAAATAGCATAATATTTTCATAAAACCTACACACATCTTCTCCTATACTTCAAATAATCGCTAAATTACTTATATACTTAATAAGCACCTAACTATGTAAATAGTTGTTATACTGTATTAATTCTAAATTTTTATTTTTTTATTTGTTTTATTTTTTTATCTCAGTAGGTTCTTGGAGAACAGGTGGTTTTTGGTTACATGAGTAAGTTCTTTAGTGATTATTTCTGAGATTTTGTGGTTTACACATCACCCAAGCAGTGTACACTGTACCCAATGTGCAGTCTTTTATTTCTCACTAATCTCTCGCAATTTCCCCTGAGATCTCAAAGTCAATTATATAATTCTTATGCCTTTTCCTTCTTATAGCTTAGCTCCCACTTATGAGTGAGAATATACGATGTTTGATTTTTTCATTCTTGAGTTACTTTTCATAAAATTATAGTCTAATTTCATCCAAGTTGCTACAAATGCCATTATTTTGTTTCCTTGCATGGCTGAGGTATATCATGTCTGTTAACTTTATAATTATTTCTTTTGCTGTGCAGAACCTTTTTAGTGTAATTAAGCCCAATCTATTCATCTTTGTTTTTGTTGCATTTGCTTTTGGGTTCTTGGTCATGAAGTCTCTGTCTAAGCCAATATCTAGAAAAGTTTTTTCCCATGTTATTGTCTAGAATGTTTATGGTTTCAGGTAACGTTTAAGTCCTTGATCCATCTTGAGTTGATCTTTGTGTAGGTGAGAGTTGAAGATCCAGTTTCATTCTTTTACACGTGGCTTTCCAATTAAGTCAGCACCATTTGTTGAATACAGTGTCCTTTTCCCACTTTATGTTGTTGTTTGCTTTGTCAAACATCAGTTGGCTGTAAGTATTTGACTTTATTTCTGGGTTCTCTATTCTGTTCCAGTGGTCTATGTGCCTATTTTTATGCCAGTACCATGCTATTTTGGTGAATATAGCCTTGCAGCATGGTTTGAAGTCAGGTAATACGATGCCTTTGTATTTGTCTTTTTTGCTTAGTCTTGCTTCGGATATGCGAGCCCTTTTTTAGTTCCATATGAATATGAAGATTGATTTTGTTTAGTTCTGTGAAGAATAATGGTGGCATTTTGATGGGAATTGCATTGAATTTGTAGATTGCCTTTGGCAGTCGGGTCATTTTCACAAGATTGATTTTTCCCATTTATGACTGGGGAGTGTCTGCCAAGAGCCCTGTGATGTGATCTGTCTTCATGTTTTTCAGCCATAGATACCAGCACTTCCTCCAGTGGAGGGAGCAGGGGAGTGAAGTGGACTCTCTTAGGGTCCTTGGTTGTATTTGTGTTTAGTATGCTGGGTTTGTGTTGGTTGGCCTCCAGCCAGTAGCACTTTGAAAAGTACATCAGCTACAGTTGTATAGAAAGGAATATGTGGTGCTGGGGCTATAGAGCTCCCAAGAGATTATGTCCTTTGTCTTTGGCAACCAGGAAGGGTAGATAAAGAACACCAGGTGGGGGAAGGGATAGGCCTGTCTGAGCTCAGATTCTCCCTGGGCAGGGCTTGCCGCTGGGGTGGATTGGGTGTGGTTCTCAGGCCAATGGATTTATGTTGTGGGGGGATTTTGGCTGCTTCTGCTGAGTCACACAGGTCTTTCCTTAGGGGAAAGCTGGCAATCACAGCCCTCACTCAACTCCCAGGCAGCCTGCAGTCCTAAAGGTCAGATCTTATTACCACTGTGCCCCTACAACAGCAAGGAGTCTATTTCCAAGCAGCCAGTGACCACAGCTGAGTACTTGCCCCAGACCACCTGCCTCCATGCTGAGAAAGTAAGCGGACTCACAACTTGTTTGGCATCTTAGTGAACTAGCACTGGTGATCCACTTTCTTCAAAGGGTCTGTGCATTCTCTCAGCTTTCCTTGTATGTTGTTGTGGTATTTATTGGAGCAAAAGTTCATGATGTGAGTCACCACACACTGCTCTGTCTGTCTGAGCGGGTGCTGCAAGCTAGTCCTACCTCCTATCCCTCCATCTTATTCCATTTTTGAAGTTTCTGTATTGTTATTTTTTATTGTTTTCTTTCTGAATATTTTTAATTAGCAGTTGGCTGAATCTGCTGATGTGAAACCTTAGATAAGGAGGGCCAACTGTGTGTGTATGTGTGTGTGTAGTGGTCTGGAATTGCATTTGTACTATCTCCAATGTATGCCTGAATATATGCTTTATATTTGTGTAAATTTTCCTTCCGTATCTTATATATATATGTATATGTGTTTGTATGTACATATGAATGTACATATATCCACATACACATATGCATTTTTTAAATACTTTGTTCAATTTTCCAGACTTTCTGGAAACAAATTATTGTTTCTGCCTTGGGAGGCAGAGTGCATGTAGATACTCCTGTGCTGTCAGCTCGCAAGAGAAACTAAATTACTACCAATGGGACTTTTTGTTCTTACTAAACCAAAATATCTGTCTTCTGATACTGAGAGATAAATTACTGCTGGAGAGTCAATTTAAGATTGGCTTTTAAAAGAGAAAATTTAATGGTAGTAAGCATGTCAGATTGTACTTTTAAGACATAAAGTGATTTGATCCTGACTTAAAAGTAACCAATAGATGGATTATGTTTAAAGTGGGGCAGCAAAGTTCTGCCTCTAAACTATATTATTTTTTCTTTCATTTTAAAATGATGATAGAAATGCTTAAAGCGATTTCTCATGTAATTACTTATTTTATACATGTGTCATTTATCAGTATCTGTGTATACCAAAAGTGTGTGAAAGTCTGTTTATCATTATTATGCAATTTAACAAAATGTGAATGCTTTAAATTATGGACATAGAATTTTATTTTTCATTGATTCATGATGCCATGGGAACTAGTGAATAAAGAACAATTTAATCAATTTGCTATGAACGTATAATACATGAAGTTTAGAAGAGGATTATAAAAGAGTTAAATTGATACTATAAATCAAGTAAAAAAAGTAAATTGCCTTTGAAAGAAAGGTAAATTGCCTGTGAAAATGCCCAAAGTTTTTTCAACACATTCTGTGGGGAATTTGGTTAATTTATTCTATATACTTTATATATATATATATATATATATATATATATATATATATATATATATATATAAAGTAAAAAGTGAAGAGAAGGATAATTGAAATAAATATAAGGTTAAAAACTTTTAAAAAATTAAAAACACATATTTTAACTGCTGGGGGGAACAACATGGTATACTAGTAATACAATACAACTGGTATACTAGTAATACAATACAACTAACCCTATGTTCAAAATGCTCACTGGCTACAACTTTAACTAATTTATGTAGTTTATATACCTGAGTGACATGGTAGAAATTTGGAACAAGGGCAGGTGTTACAACTGGGGAAAAATTATTTCTTGAAACAGTTATGTGTTATTCCATTTTGCTTTGCTATAAAGGAATACCTGAGTCTGGGTAATTTATAAAGAGTTTTTTAATTGGCTCATGGTTCTGCAGGCTATACAGGAAGCATGATGTTGGCATCTGCTTAGCTTCTGGTGAGGCCTCAAGGAGCTCTCACTCATGATGGAAGGTAAAGCAGGAGCAGACTCATCACATGGTGAGAGATGGAATGAGAGACAGGGAGCAAGAGTGAGAGGAAGGTACTAGGCTCCTTTTTAAACAACCAGATCTTGTGTGATTTCAACAACATGTGAAGGGCACCAAGCCATTCATATGGGATCCAGTCCCGTGACCCAAACACCTCCCACCAGGCCCCACCTCCAACATTGGGGATTACATTTCAATATGAGATTTGGAAGGGACAAACATTCAAACGATATCAAACTGCATAATTTGAAATAAAAAAGGTTACACACTGAGGACATAAAGGCATAAGACTGATACAATGAACTTGGGGGACTACGATGGAAGGGTGGGAGGGGGGCAAGGGATAAAAGACTACAGATGGGTGCAGTGAATATTGCTCTGGTGATGGGTGCAACAAAATCTCACAAATCACCAGTAGAGAACTTACTGATGTAACGAAACACCACCTGTACCACAACATGTTATGAAAAAGGAAAAAAAGAGTATAAACACATAAATAACGTTGTTACATTAATTAATCTGTATCACAGGTTATGGCTTTGTCTAATTACAAATTTAATACATTGATATATCTTTACATTTTCATCTATATTATCTATTCCTTCATATTTATTGCTTCTACACTATATATCTGCTATATTTTTTCAAACTGCTTTATTTCTTATAAAAAAGTACCTCTTATAGTATGTTTTCCTTATTATCTTAAGTATTAAAGATTAGTGTTAATGTTACTTGATATTATTGTACTTCATAAATTTTATTTTTTTCTATTTGATAGATATAATTTTGCCAAAATATTTATTAGTATTTTGTCATTACTTTATCTCTTAAATTGATCTCATGTATTTAATTTAAATATAAAATTTATCAATATGAATGCATCTAGGTATAATTTTAATGATCATTTTCTTAATTTGTAAGCTATTGCATATTTTATTTCTGTCTTGCATTTTAAATGGTGAGAAATTAGATGATGAATTTCCTGTATTATACACTGATATTTGCTTAATGTTTGTTGTTTTTCTTCACTGCAAATTTTTGGCTTAGGATCATTTTATTTTGTTGCAAAGTATAACCTTTAGAAGTTTTTTTAGTGAGAAGATTTTGATGGTGAATATTCAGTTTTTATTTGTTAAAGTATCTTTTAACCTTTGCTTCTGGAAGACTGTTTAACAACAATCCAATATTAGGTTGACAAGTCTTTTCTTATAATTTAAACATCGTTTCACACTCTTCTAGTTTTCCTTATTATTGTTGAGAAATCCAGCATCTATTTATAGATGGAGAAATCCATCTATCTATTTTTCATTTTCCGTCCACTAAGTAGAAAATTATGACTTTGCATTTGTTTAAGGTCTAGCCTAAAATTTAAATCAAACATTGTTAATATTTGAATTTGTACATTTAAGTTAAATTTTTTGTTCTCTTTTTAGATAATGCAATCATCTTAGGTCAGTGTAACATATTTACCATTCCAACCTTTTTGTTACTTTTAAGTTTTAAATTATATTGTTTTATTTACATATGTAAGACTATTACTACTACATGCGAACTGGGTAGTATTTAACTTATCAATGAATAAACCCTCTCATCTTTTTTTTCTCCCATCTCAAACTTTCCATACGGAATGATATTCCTTCTCTCTGATGACTATTCTTTTACACTTCTGTTTAAGTTTCCAAAAATTGGAAAGAAAATTGCAAACAAATATACCGAAAAAATAAAGCATATGTAAAATTTTCCCCAAAATAATTGTCTTTAAACACATGAAAATGGTTAAACCTAATTTGTAATAAAAGAAAATAATATGCTTACAGAATATTTTCCACCTATCTCATTATTAATAAGCGAAACGTTTGACAATATACTCTGTTGTCAGGGCTCTAAATAAGCATACATTTTCAAACGTTTGGTGATGGGAATGCAAAATGGTACAATTCTGTGGAGGAGATTTCTCAATACCTAACCAAATAACACATGCAGTTATTTTTTAAAATTTAGAAATCTTATCGATAATAATCTATCAAATAGATACAATGGAAACATAAAATAATAGAATGCAACTTTACTTGTCATAATGCAAAATCTGAAAACATGGCAAAAATATAGATGTAAAAATTTTGTTTTATATGTTTGATATTGAAATCATGTGTATAGATTATACAATGCACAAGCAAAATAGAATAAACTAACAAAGCAATCATTACATTAAAAAAATAATTAAATGAAACCTAGCTGTGTATACACTCAGTGTCCTAATCTCAAAAAGAAGAATTAAATCTTTGAATGAAAACACAGCATTTTGACTCTATTCCCAGTGATGTATAGCTTAGAGTTAAAAATAATTGCAAATAAATTTTAATTTAATGTACTAATCTCAATTAATATTAATATGACTATGTGGAAATATATACATGTGCATGTGTGGTTAAATAAAAGATAGATGAAATGAATAAATAATTTATCTCCTGTAATTATCATTCGGATTCAACTTTGTAAGTGGCAGAGACATATTAATATAAAATCCAAAACATCAAAGACACTTTTACAACTTTTACAATTTTGTCTTAAATTCATGTTATTAAAGAATACGTACTTCCAATTTTCTTTATTGAAATGCATAGAAGCTATGTAAAGCTAGTAAAAATAAGTACCTCAGACATCCAGATAATAGCTGCTAAATAGAATTCTTAAAAGTCTCATTTGTTATCTCTCCAAATATTATCTCCAGCCACACGTTGTATCTTTCTTTCTTCTCTGAAACTGTGATTGTAAGTATAAATCTTCTTCCCCCTTGGAACTACTTAACCTTTTTCATTAAGCTAAGTAAGCTCAGTGCCTCACTTGAGTCTCATTGATCAGTGTAGGTAATATGAATTTGAAGTGCATATCCACGGAGTGACCAACCTATGTATATAAAGTATCAAATCTTTATTTTTTATTGTTCATATTGCACTAATTACTGAGACAACTTTTCATGAAATCCTCTGAAGACGAGGATAAAGTGGATTTAATTTTGGATCATTGTTAAATGGCGAATAGCACTTTTACCTCCTGTTCTTATTGAAAATGTGTCTTACATTGAATTCTGCAAAATGTGACTTGTCCTAAACATTATCTTCTTTCCTGCATGTTCCTCATATATGTAAACACAAATCTCAAATTCACTTTATTCATAAATTGTCCTCAAAAACCATTTTAGTATTCTGTTTATTGCTCTAGGTTCTTTCTATATTTTGTTCAAATAATTTTACACTATATTGTCAGCATTCAAATATTTTTAAAGATTTTTTGCAATATTTCCCAAATATTTTAAGATACTTTTAGCTGGAGTCATTGTTAACATACTAGACTATCACATTACTGGAAATAGAACTACAGATAAAGCTATATGCACAACATCCTTATAGTATCCTTTGAGTTTTTAATATTAATTATACTCTTTTTCAAATATTCTCTCCGAATCCAAATTATAATGCTTACAACACAGACAACAATTCTTGTCCTAGGAAGTTTAATTGTAAAAGTAAGTATAAAAAGTATATAATAAATAAGTAAAATATTTCATATATTAGAAAATGATAAGCACTAAGAAGAGAAACAAGAATGGAAAAGATAAGAAAAACATCAGGGAGAATGGTCTTGAAGTTTAGATACAGCTCTCAGTGGCTGGAAGAGCATGAGTGAGAAAGAAAATAGGACAAGGCATCAGAAAGTTAATAGGAAGCAGAACATGCAGGGATTTTTTGCCATTGTAAGGACTGAAGGATTTTGAATAAAAATGAAACATTTTTTGACTCATATTTAGCAGAACCAGTCTGGATGCTGTATTAAGAATAGATAGCGCTGGGCAAAAGTGGATGCAAGGATAGCAGTTAGGAGGTTAATACTGTGATCTTGGCAAGATTTGATGATACTTGTATCAGGTTTGTAGCTGTTGAGGTAAAGAAAAGTGGTTAAAGAAGGAACTATATGCTTAAAAGCCAAACATAAAAGATAATTGTTAGAATCAGGGTGTTCTGAATTTCTTTTATATACCATATTTTTCCATAATTTGTCAATAATTCAGAATCTATTTATCTAAAAGCACAAGCGTGATCTCTCCCTCAATAATTATAACTTTCTAATTAAGTCCCTGTTAGTGGCAGTACATTTCTCTCTTATCCAGGCTTGTAACTCTACACTCTTCCTTGTTCTCTAAGTAATGATTAGTTCTGTTGATTCTACCTTCTCAGGTGTTTCTGATGTCAGTTTCTTTTTATTCCCAACCTCTAAGTCAAAGTTTTTGGTTTTATCAAGATCTTTATACAATTTTTATAAGCCCCAGATTAACCATTCAAAGCATTTTTTTTTTTTTCTAAACTGGCACATCAAATTTTCTGAATACCACTCTGATTATTTACTCATTTCATTTGTTCAGATTACCTAAATCTAATTTCTTTCAAAATGTACGTAAGGTCTGAAGGTTTTAATTTGTAAGACTAGCTAAAAGCCATAAACTATGTGCGTCATAGGGTGAAGGGTAAAGCAAATGCTCAGTCCTTAGCATTACATACTAAATCTATATCTAATCTATCTGTGTTATCTATGTTGATATTATCCCTATCTATCTATCTATCTATCTATCTATCTATCTATCTATCTATCTA
>NW_022322227.1:0-1579 GCF_002776525.5 Piliocolobus tephrosceles | reverse complement strand
GACTCAGCCATATGGAGTTTCCAATGGTTTATAATTTGGTAAAGAATACAGATGAACAGCCAGCTGAAGAAGTACAAAGGGTAAGATTCGGGGAAAGGAGTGAGGAGCTCTCTGGTGTACCACCCTCCCAGCACCTCCACATGTTCAGCCACCTGAAAGTTCTCTAAACTCCATTGTTTAGGGATTTTTCTGAAGACTTTATCACATAGGCATGATTGATTATGAATTCAGTCCCCAGCTCCTCTCTCCTCTCCAGGAGAGGGATAGGGGCTGAAAATTCCAAGTTTCCAGTCATGACTTGGTCTCTCTGGTGACAGCCTTCAATCCAAGAGCCCACTAACAGTCATCTTATTAGAAAAAACTATGGTTCTATCACCCAGGATAGGTTCCAGGGGATTTAGGAGCACTGTGTCAGACACTTCCTTCACTCAGGAAACCATAAAGGCTTTAGGAGCTCTGTGTCAAGAACTGGGGACAAAGATCAAAATACACATATTTTTATTATAAATCATAATATAATGGTGAGAAAGACAGCAACCTCTTGGAATATCAACAAATGGTGATTATGGCCCTTACTTGATAATCATAATTCCTTTACATCCTCTGTGAAAAATGTACCTACCTCTCATTTTGGAATTTTCCATTATTTTATTAATATTTTAAGTAACAAGATATTAATAACATGCTATTATGTTAATCATAGTGACATTTATCTAGTACATTTATATCTGTTATGAAATTTAACTCTTTCAATATCCCTGTGATGAAAGAACCTATATTAGGCATTTATTATTTTATCTGTTCAGTGCCTTTCACTTCTGGGACCAATATTCCCATCCTAGAGACTCACATCTCACTTCTTCCTCCTACCAGCCTCTAACAGGTGGTCAAAAGATGAGCTGTGACTTTCCTCTAAGACTTTGAATCCCCAGGGCATGACTGAGAGTGTTGATCTAAAAACAGGATTACCCACACTAAGATAATCAGACTTCTTCCCAGGGAACTGAGGGCACAGTCCTTTCCTCTCTGCCAGTGAAGACGGGGAGAAGTGTCTAAGGGCTTTAGTCCTCACCATTCCAGTTTCTCAGAAAACGTTAGCTTTAAGAGCAAAAAAGTCAAGATGTGCAGAGAAGTATAGATTAGAGGAAGAAGGAGAGTTGTGATGATGCTTGAGTCCTTGGATCCAGTAGACTTTGCCATGTTAGGAGTTTAAAGGCCCAGTACACCCCCACTTTTGATTAAGCCACATTGAGCCGGGTTTCTGCCATTTCAACCCCAAAAGTACTGATATACTGTCCTATATCAGTCATATAGCTATCTTCATTTCACAGTTGAGACAATTGAAAGTCAGAGGGTCTTGGTTCCTTGCTCAAGATCCCAGAGCCTCTCAGCATCAGGGTTAGGAACTAGAAATTAGAAATAACTTGTGTTTCTTAGAGGTCAAGCCATATCTCTTTCTCACTATGCAGTACCTCCTTTCTTCAGGGGCCTTTTCTATTTGTGGACATTTCCCTTATTAATAAAAGAAATATTTCCCTTCCCATTGACTTTCTCAAGGGTTATTTATTTTATTTTATTT
>NW_022322226.1:0-1579 GCF_002776525.5 Piliocolobus tephrosceles | reverse complement strand
AAATAAAATAAAATAAATAACCCTTGAGAAAGTCAATGGGAAGGGAAATATTTCTTTTATTAATAAGGGAAATGTCCACAAATAGAAAAGGCCCCTGAAGAAAGGAGGTACTGCATAGTGAGAAAGAGATATGGCTTGACCTCTAAGAAACACAAGTTATTTCTAATTTCTAGTTCCTAACCCTGATGCTGAGAGGCTCTGGGATCTTGAGCAAGGAACCAAGACCCTCTGACTTTCAATTGTCTCAACTGTGAAATGAAGATAGCTATATGACTGATATAGGACAGTATATCAGTACTTTTGGGGTTGAAATGGCAGAAACCCGGCTCAATGTGGCTTAATCAAAAGTGGGGGTGTACTGGGCCTTTAAACTCCTAACATGGCAAAGTCTACTGGATCCAAGGACTCAAGCATCATCACAACTCTCCTTCTTCCTCTAATCTATACTTCTCTGCACATCTTGACTTTTTTGCTCTTAAAGCTAACGTTTTCTGAGAAACTGGAATGGTGAGGACTAAAGCCCTTAGACACTTCTCCCCGTCTTCACTGGCAGAGAGGAAAGGACTGTGCCCTCAGTTCCCTGGGAAGAAGTCTGATTATCTTAGTGTGGGTAATCCTGTTTTTAGATCAACACTCTCAGTCATGCCCTGGGGATTCAAAGTCTTAGAGGAAAGTCACAGCTCATCTTTTGACCACCTGTTAGAGGCTGGTAGGAGGAAGAAGTGAGATGTGAGTCTCTAGGATGGGAATATTGGTCCCAGAAGTGAAAGGCACTGAACAGATAAAATAATAAATGCCTAATATAGGTTCTTTCATCACAGGGATATTGAAAGAGTTAAATTTCATAACAGATATAAATGTACTAGATAAATGTCACTATGATTAACATAATAGCATGTTATTAATATCTTGTTACTTAAAATATTAATAAAATAATGGAAAATTCCAAAATGAGAGGTAGGTACATTTTTCACAGAGGATGTAAAGGAATTATGATTATCAAGTAAGGGCCATAATCACCATTTGTTGATATTCCAAGAGGTTGCTGTCTTTCTCACCATTATATTATGATTTATAATAAAAATATGTGTATTTTGATCTTTGTCCCCAGTTCTTGACACAGAGCTCCTAAAGCCTTTATGGTTTCCTGAGTGAAGGAAGTGTCTGACACAGTGCTCCTAAATCCCCTGGAACCTATCCTGGGTGATAGAACCATAGTTTTTTCTAATAAGATGACTGTTAGTGGGCTCTTGGATTGAAGGCTGTCACCAGAGAGACCAAGTCATGACTGGAAACTTGGAATTTTCAGCCCCTATCCCTCTCCTGGAGAGGAGAGAGGAGCTGGGGACTGAATTCATAATCAATCATGCCTATGTGATAAAGTCTTCAGAAAAATCCCTAAACAATGGAGTTTAGAGAACTTTCAGGTGGCTGAACATGTGGAGGTGCTGGGAGGGTGGTACACCAGAGAGCTCCTCACTCCTTTCCCCGAATCTTACCCTTTGTACTTCTTCAGCTGGCTGTTCATCTGTATTCTTTACCAAATTATAAACCATTGGAAACTCCATATGGCTGAGTC
>NW_022322221.1:0-1375 GCF_002776525.5 Piliocolobus tephrosceles | reverse complement strand
ATTTCTCAGAAAGCTTCTCTCTCTTTTTTAACTGATGATATTTCCTTTATCAGCGCAGGCATAAATGTGGTCCAAAGTAACCTTTCTTAGTTTCATCAAAGACAGTGTTACTGGCCTACTCCATGAAATATAAGTGTAACTCTGTGAGATGAATTCACAGATCACAAAGAAATTTCTCAGAAAGCTTCTCTCTCGTGTTTATCTGAGGATATTTCCTTTATCAGTGCAAGCCTCCATGAGATCCAAAGTAACCTTTCTTAGTTTCTTCAAAGACAGTGGAAATGGCCTGCTCCATGAAATATAATTGTAATTCTGCGAGATGAATTCACCCATCAGCAAGAAGTTTCTAAGGAAGCTTCTTTCTAGTTTTTATCTGAGGAGATTTCCTTTGCCACCATAAGCTTCATTGCGCTGAGAAATATCCCATTGCATGTTTAGAGAAAACTGTGTTAGCAAACTGATGACTGAAGAGAAACGTGTAACTCTGTGAGTTGCATTCACACAACGCAATGCAGTTTCTCAGAAGGCTTCTTTCCAGTTTCTCTCTGAGGATATATACTTTCTCACCGTAGACCACAATGAGCTCCAAAATATCACATGCAGAATTCACGACAACAGTGTTAGCAAACTTTTCCAAGAAGGGAAGGGTGAAGCTCTGTGTGATGAAGTCACACATGAGAAAGCAATCTTGAGAAATATCCCATTGCAGATTTCCGGAAAACTGTGTTACGAAACTGATGACTGAAGAGAAACATGTAACTCTGTAACTATCTAGATTTTCTTCTGGGTTTTTATGGTATTAAGTCTAACATTTCAGTCTCTAATCCATCTTGAATTGATCTTCGTATAAGGAGTAAGGAAAGGATCCAGTTTCAGCTTTCTACTTATGGCTAGCCAATTTTCCCAGCACCATTTATTTAATAGGGAATCCTTTCTCCATTTCTTGTTTTTGTCAGGTTTGTCAAATATCAGGTGGCTGTAGATGTGTGGCAATATTTCTGAGGGCTCCGTTCTGTTCCATTGGTCTATATCTCTGTTCTGGTACCAGTACCTTGCTGTTTTGGATACTGTAGCCTTGTAGTATAGTTTGAAGTCAGGTAGGGTGACGCCTCCAGCTTTGTCCTTTTGACTTACGATTGTCTTGGCAATGCGGGCTCTTTTTTGGTTCCATATGAACTTTAAAGCAGTTTTTTCCAATTCGGTGAAGAAACTCATTGGTAGCTTGATGGGGATGGCATTGAATCTATAAATAACCTTGGGCAGTATGGCCATTTTCATGATATTGATTCTTCCTATCCATGAGCATGGTATGTTCTTCCATTTGTTTGTGTCCTCTTTTATTTCACTGAGCAGTGGTTTGTAGTTCTCCTTGAAG
>NW_022322220.1:0-18980 GCF_002776525.5 Piliocolobus tephrosceles | reverse complement strand
CTTTCTTTCTTTCTTTCTTTCTTTCTTTCTTTCTTTCTTTCTTTCTTTTTTTTTTTTTGAGATGGAGTCTTGCACTGTCACCCAGGCTGGAGTGCAGTGGCATGATCTTGACTCACTGCAACCTTCGCCTCCTGGGTTCGAGCAATTCTCCTGCCTCACCTTCCTGAGTAGCTGAGACTGTAAGTGCCTGCCATCACACCCAGCTAATTTTTTTTTTTTTTTTTTGTATTTTTAGTAGAAGCAGGGTTTCACCAAACCTGGTCAGGCTGGTCTCGAACTCCTGACCTTGTGATCTGCCTGCCTCGGCCTCCCAAAATGCTGGGATTACAGGCATGAGCCACCACGCCTGGCCTCACTGTGTAATTTTAAATAACCTGTCTTTGACTTCACTGATTCAGTCATCTGCTTGGTCAATTCTGCTGTTGAGAGCCTCCAGGAGATTTTTCAGTTCACCAAATGTATTTCTCAATTTCAAGGTTTCTATTTTAGTTTTAAAATTTTTTTTTCAATCTCTTTGTTAAATTTCTCTCATAAATTTCTGAACTGCTTTTCTGTGTTATCTTGGAGATCACTGAGTTTCCTTTTAAGTGCTCTTTCGAATTCTTGGTCAGAGAGCCCACTTATCACTGTATCGTTAGGGTTAGTCACTGGTTATTTGTTTTGTCTGTTTGAGGAGGTCATGGGTCCCTGTTTGTTGTTGTTTCTTGTGGTTGTACATCTATGTCTTAGTACTGAAAGATAACTTATTCCATTCTTCTCTGTCTGGCTTATTTTGTTTTGTATTGGTTATGTTTGTTTAGAGAGTCTTCATAATTTCCTGTTGAACTTTTTATATTTTTTTTCCACTGGGTTACTGTCTGCTTTCCAGCACTGCATTGAGCCTAAAGTCCAGATTTGCCTCACCTCTAGCAAACACAGTGCTGACTATCTAGAATCAGGGAGGTCCCAAAGGGGATATACTGGCAGTGTGGAATGACTGTCTAGGGGTTCCTGGCCAGGTGCCCTGTGGAATGTACCTCCTAAGATGTGGTGCTTCCGAACAGTCACTCTGATTTGGTGTCTCCTTTGGTTGAGTTACAGATGAGAGTTTTCGGGGCTGGGGATGATAGTCCCACCTTCCATCTCTGTTTCTGGCTGTCCTCAGGGTTATGTTTCCCTTTAGGCGCTCATAATATTTCCTGTGGGTATGAGCATGCACAGGTCTTCTGCCAAAGAACCCAAGATGGTGGGAAAACTGGTTGTCCACCTCGATCTCACTTTTTGCAGTGTAGAAGCTGAGTTGAAGGAAATTTTCTGCATGCTTGGTGCCAGGGGGATTGGACAGAGGGGCATCACAGATATGAAAATCCAGTTCTCTTATCATCTGCTTAGAGGTTTTTTTTTTTTTAATTCTCTGTGGCCCTGGGAACTGACTCATCATATTTGAGTTGTGGAGGTATTGCCAGTGATAATCTCAGTGCTGTATATTTGTTTGTTTTCTGTGAGGGGGAGTGAAGGCAGCTTGTTTCTACAGTGCCATTTTGGAGGTGGAAGTCAATACGTCAGTATTGTATTTTTAACTTTAAATTCCACTTGTTCATTGCTGGTATATAAGAAAGTGATTTACTTTTGTATATTAACTTTGTATACTGCAACCTTGCTACAATCATTTATGAGTTCCAGGAGATTTTTGTTGAATATTTCAAGAAAGTTTTATTTCTTTTTTCCTAATCTGTTTACCTTTTCTTTCCTTTCCTGTCTTATTGCATTGGCTAGGACTTCTAGTACAATGTTGAAAAACAGTGATGAAAGGGAATATTTTTGCTATGTTCCTCATCTTAGTGGAAACACTTCAAGTTTCTCACTATTAAGTATGGTGTTAGCTGTAGGATTTTTTATAGATGTTCTTTATCAAATTGGAGAAGTTCTCTATAGTCCTAGTTTACTGAAAGTTTTGAAAAAATTTGAAAAATTCTCACACTTGTCAACTCTGAGCGTCCAGCAATTTGTCAATTACTCAATGCGTGACATTGTTAGTTAAAACATGATTTCTGTGTTTTTTTCATGGTGGCATTCTCTATCAAAACTTTGTTGCTTTGAACCACAGAAATTCATTTCAGAATGACTTAAATACAAATTAAATAAAAGCAATACTCTTACAGTAGTTTATAAAATACAAAGAAATATTGAAATAAAAGACCACAGGAATATTTCATTAGTCCAAGGATGCTCTTGGATTTTCATTCTAATGCTGGGCTCATCTCCCAACTCTGTTTGTGTCTCATTTTAAAGATCTAAACAGATTCCCACTGGCTTCTGACAAGCCAATAAATTATCTCTCTTTGGTCAGGTTATAACTTGGTCCGGTAATATATGACCAGAGATGGGGCAGAGTCATACAGTACAAACATGCATAACTTAAGCAACCACAGTCTGTGGGAGAGCAACTTTCTCAGGATAAATATGTGGCAAGGAGGAGTACCTTATATTTGTGGCAAGCTGACATTGCTGCCTTGTGACTGTAACTAGGGTCCACTTAGCCTGATATTAATACATCCTGATTCAGTATGCCTACAATAGAGTAGCTGCTTTCATTAGCTCTTACTATCACTTGTGCATTAGGGACTTAGTTTGGAGAGAGCATTCTCCAAAAAAAAAAAAAAATAAAATAAAATAAAAAATCACATTCTTAAAGAGGTTTGATATTTACACTGGGTAACTGGCAAACACTCATTGTTAGCAGATGAAAGTTGTTTTTAACTGATGTGCTTGCTTTCTGTATCAGATAGGAAAATTAGTGGCCTTAGATTTCTCTTTCAAATTTAATATACAGAGTGCTTGATATATGGAATGAGTTCTTATTTTCCACAAGCAAAAGCCTGTATTTTATGTAATTTTTAAATGAGGTTCTGCAATCACTGGTGAAATGTGTTGTTGTAGTTCATGTTCATTTAATGTTGCTATAGAAGCACTCTAGAACATATAAATGAGGAAAAAGACTTGGTGATTCAAATTGGATTGAAGAGATGTCACCCCTACAGAAGAAATGACCAGAGCTTGAGAGATATTGTAAGAAACCACACTTTCTTCTCCCTTATTCAAAGACTAGATTCTAAATCATCATTTTAATTTATCATGTAAGCAGGATATTTTAGTGCACTTTCAGCTTTGACCAGCATTGTAATTTCTGCCACCGTTATGATGTGGTTCTCTATGATGTATAGAAATGGATATAAAATGGGAACACAGAGCGAATTGTTTCAACCTATGCTGACTGGATTACATAACTCTGTTGAGGGAGAAGACCAGGTTGTTGGCTTAGTTGAAAAGCCCTGGAGGGCCTGACGTCAATAAGACCAGATTCTAGAGTGTAAAGCAAATACATCTTATGAGAATTACCTTTCCTAACAACGAGATAGATTATTTTTCAGAGCAGTGAGGGAAGCGTGTTCTACCACGAATCCAAATGTGTTTCCTCTCCTGACTTTTCCCTTCTACTTCTCTGTCTTCCTTGCTATAGCTTGTCACAAATATTAAGAGCCAAAGGTCAACTTTTAAAGTGTGAGGACTTTTGGATCATGGTAGCAGCTGAAGATCCTCACAGAAATTTACTTTGTGTGGTTTTCTTCTGAAATATATAGCCTTAGTTATTACCCTATGTCATGTATCCTGGCTTTTAAGGACTAAGTGATTTGTCCTTTTGGTATTTTTCTGACAACATTTCTATACTCTCCCCCTCGCTCAACCCACTTCAAGCATGTTCATCAAACATCTCAAGTACATTCCCAACTCAGGGCCAGTGGACTTACTATTTCCTGGCCTAGAAAGTTCTTTATGTAATTGGAAGACTTGGCCTCTCATTGTGTTCAGCTTTTTACCATCATACCAAGACCACAATATATAAAATGGCAGCCATGTCATTTCTATTATTTTCCTCTGGTTGTTTTTCTTTATTTTTTGTTTCAAGAACATTTTAAATTTATTTTTTATTTTGTAGACGCAGCATCTTGCTCTGTAATCAGGCTGAAGTGCAGTGGGGTGATCATAGATCACTGTAATCTCAAACTCTTCGCCTCAAATGATCCTCTCACCTCAGCCTCCCAAGCACCTGGGACTATGGGTGTGTGCAATCGTGCCCAGCTAATTAAATTTTTTTTTGTAGAGATGGAGTCTCACTGCATTGATCAGACTGGTCTCAAATTCCTGGCCTCAAGCTATCTTCCTGCCATGGCCTTCTAAAGTGCTGGGAATAAAAGTGTAAGCCATTGTGCCTGGCCCATAAAGTTATTAAATATTTATTTTTGTAGTTGTCTCTCTCCCATTAGGAAAATATAAAGACCTGTAAGGGCAAAGGATTTGTCAGTTTGGTCCAGTATTATATGCTCAATTCTAGAACAATGCCTGGTATATGGTAGCTTCTAAATAAATACACATTGAATAAATGAATACATAGGCAAAATAAAATTATGAACATATTTCCACTTGCATCAGAAAATGCATTACATTTGCCTTAGGTAGTGTAAGACATTACCTGAGTAATACATTTTATTCACAGGTGTAAGATACTAGATTGTACCGCATTTCAACTGAATTACTTAATGAGTAGAATAACTTAATGTTGTCCTTCATTAGGTATCTATTTGTAAAATCTGCCAATATTATTTTCTGCAATTTTTCACTTTGGATTGTAGCAAGGATTCCAAACTCAATATATCACCTTATTCTATGAATGTATCACAATTTTTATTTTGTTTTCAGGTCATTAATTAAGTAAACAAAAGAGGAGGGGACAAAGTACATTCTGTTCTCACATGCAAAGTTACAATTTTATTTGAAACCAATGATAAAGACATTTTACTTTTCAATTTAGAGTCCCCTTAAACATGATAGAGAACACAAAGTAGTTCTATATAAGCCGCTCTCAGAAAATTATACTTTAAGCACTTGAATTTAAAATAGATGATGAGTGTGAATGATTTGCTACAGAAGAAAAATTAGTGAGAAACGTGAAGTAGGCATGGTTGTCTTTATGACTGTCCCTATATTTAGGTTTTTCCCATGCACAAGACGCCACATTTCTGATGGTTTGTTTCTCAATGTTTACAGTTGCCACATCACTCCCACACCCACCTTTTTGGATATTTCCTTTCACTGGAACTTCATTCTTTTAGAATCTAGAGAACTTATAATAAAATACAAGTACTAACATTAATAACATTCTAAAATAATTCAGATAATTATTAACTCATATCTGTTCAGATAGTTCAGATGATTAATAATTACTCTGATAAACCATTTTTTTTGCTGCTAAACTAATGTACTAATGAGACAAGACTTAAAGTCTGCAATCTAGTTCTGCTGGTGGTCTGTCTTTGTTTGGCGTTACTGGTACTCAGAAGTACTTACTGCGTGATTAATAGTGACTATTGTGGCATTAGCTATCCAGTCATAGTAAGGATGTAATCATAACATACACCTAAGGAGGCTTTGGTCAGGTCATAGATATTGGGAAGAATTAGGACTTATGAAGCCAGTAGGAAGACACCATGTGACAGATCAAGTAACATTTCTACTTCTTTCAAATGAAAAATGATCATTTACTGTGTTACCATGCATTCTTTTTCAGAAAGGAAATCAATTTATTATTGTCTGGCATAGAATCGAGTTTAGGTAAGGGGATAGTTTTCAGTTCTGATTCATCAATATTCAGGGGAAAAGTTGAACAATAGCAGTGATAATTTTTATAGAGCTTTTAGCTTTACATCAATATTCATCTCTGTACTGTCTTAAGTCTCAAGGATCTTAGCTGAGGAGTAACTGTATCCACTGCTGATGTCTAGATGGAGCTAATGAATAGAAAGAGCAGCTACTAGAATAAATTTACACATAGGGCAAAATTACTCCATTAGTGAAGTAGTATATGATTGTCATTAATGTTTGTCTCCTTGTTCAGTCTTCCTATGGCTATGACTAAGTCCAACAAGAGCTAGCTTCATAGCTTCTGCTGATTCAGAATACGTACTTGGACATTGATTTTATTTCTGAACTTCTTGCTTCTTACTCCTCAAGATAAAGCTAATATCTTTTGGTATATTTTAGCCTTCTTCTGAAGAAATAAAAATTAAGTAGCATAATGATCAAAACAAGGGTAATTTGATTAAAAATTTAAATTCACAGATGAATTTAAGTCATATATTATTACATAGAATGGGAAAATCCTTTTATAAATAATGTAGTTAGTTGACATGATCTAAATGTGTTTTTGTGTCATTTTAGAAGTAGAAAACAAACATGGATTTTACATACACTAGTGTGGGATATTAAGTATCCTTAACATCAAATTGATGTGTTAGCAGTGCTATGGTTAGAAATCATAATCCAATTCTATTGCACTGGTTCCATAGTTTGTAGAATTTTAACAGTGGAAGATGATGATATGGGAGATCTGTAATGTATTATATCAAGATGCTCAACTGGGACAGCTCCTAAAACAGTGATTGATGACAGTAAGGGTTTTATAATATTAGTTTAAAAAACTGTTTTATTATAATTAGTATTTCAATGTTTTTCATCATTCTTTCAACCATAATTTTCAATGTGTATAATAATCTATCAATTAGATGCCCATTTATTTACTAAACACTCTTCTTTTAAGAAATATTAAATTCCTGCCAATATTTTAAATCTATTTTATTGGTACATTTGCCCATTTCCTATTAGATTTGGGAGCAGTTGCTTATATTTTAAAGATGTTAATAACTCTGTGTCACGTTGTAAATACACTTTCAGTTTTAATTGTTCACAAAAGTTTTTGCCTTTAATCTTTATGTAGTTAAATGTATCCTCTTTCATTTTCTTTCTTCTTTATAAATTTAGGGTTTGACAATATGATTTTTAAAAGTCTTTTCCATCTCAATATATTTTTAAAAAGCTTAAATTTCTTTTTTATTCTTTTTTAAACATTGAAATATTTTTATTTGAGTTAGCAATCATATTATTATTTTGAACTCTATGTATGTAAAATAAGCCATTTTCCATATATTAGCTTTTCTGATATTGATATTATATTTTATTTTTTCTGATATTAATATGACACCAAGGATTTTGGTTTTTTTCTCTGACAAACTTCTTTTGTATTTTTTACTCATTCTACTAATTATTTCTAGGGTTTGTTTAAAATGAACTTCCTGGTATAAGATCTTTATTTTCATGTTTATTTTGAACCAACTTAATATCTTTGACATTAAGAAAGCTATCTGGCAAGTTAATACTAATTTTTGTAACGATTTAGTCTTACCATTTTTATGTTGTTATATGCTTTCTGTTTTGGGGAGGTTAGCTGTCACCGTTTTTTTATTCTGTATATTTATATTAATATATTTTCTCTGTACTTTTTCTTCTTTAGTGTTTGGATGTGTGTTCCCTATTTTTAATTCCGTTGGTGCAGACTGATGGCGCGTATGTGCCAGACTGATGGCACATCGCTCAATCTGTTATGCAAACACATTTGGTTTGGATTCCACATACTGACTTGCAGAAAACTTTAATTCATGTTTAGATTAAGAGCTTTAACATCCAAAATCTAAACTTATTAATTCTCAAGAAATTGGAAAGATGACATAACTGGGCCTGCATCCTGCACATCAGCAATCCACGGGAGCTGATCACATGCTCTGAGCATATACACTTTCCACATTGTCAAGGTTTTAACAACTCTTCATTGTCACTGTGGTTAAGTCAATTGCCATGTACCATCACACTCGGACTGTTCCTTTTCTTGCTTATTTCACCCATTTGGGTTATTGTCCTGGCCCGTTGAGGTATTTAAATTGATGATGCCTAGACTAGAAGTTTATGTTTTCAACCTTTAGTCCTCTATTTATCAGAATCCAAAGTAAAGCAGTATCTTCTTATGCCTAAGTCTTTGGGACAAAACGAGTAATAGAAGCTATTATCTTTGGATGCAGATATGACCCAATGCATGTACTCCTATGTGTTTCACAGCAGCTTCCCAGCAAGCTTATTGTTCTTTTATTTTTCGTATGAAGCATTGAGGTGTAATGCACCTATAAGATTTATCCATTTAAGTGTACAGTTTGATGATGACTGTTAAATGTGTACAATCACATAACTGTCACAATCAAGGCATAGACAATTCTACCTTCTAAAAAAGTTATCTAATGCCGCTATGGAGTCAATCTGTTCTGCCTACCCCTAGTCACTGGCAACTATTGATGTGCTTTCTGTTCCTTTAGTTTTGCTTTTTCTAGAAGGTCATATAATCCCAATATGATAGTGCATATTTTTGTTTGTCTTTCATCATTTAGCATTTTGTGACTCATCCATGTTGTTATATGTATCAGCGGTTTGTTCCTTTTTACTGCTGAATAGCATTCCATTGTATGAAACAAACACTTAGTTTATCCCTTCATCAGTGATGAACATTTGGATTGTTTCGAATTTTGACCATTAGGAATTAAACTGCTCTGAACATTCATATAGCAATCTTTGTGTGGACATATGTTCTCATTTTTCTTAGGCAAATATCTAAGAACAAAATTGCTGGGTCATATTTTAAGTGTATGTTTAGCTTTATAGGAAATTGTAAAAATGTGTTTTTTAAAGTGGCTTATCATGTTGCATTCTTATCAACAGTTTATGAGATTTTTCATTGCTTTAGTGGGTATGAAGTGGTGTCTCATGGTGATTTTTATTGGCATTACCCTGATGACTAATGATAATGAGCGCTCTTTGATGTGGGAATTGGTCATCTGCAGATCGTTTTTGGTGAAGAGTGTTCACTTTTATTATGGGTTTTTTGTTAATGCTATTGCTATGTAGTTTGTAAATACTTTCTCCCGCTCAGTCTGACACTTATCTTTTCATTTTTTAAGACAGTGTCTTTTGCAGAGAAGAAGTTCTAATGAAGTCCAATTCATCGATGTTTCTCTTTTATGATTTTTGCTTATTGTGCTCTAAGAAGTTTATGATTAACCCAAGAAACCAAAGACGTTTTATATTTTCTTCTAGAAGTTTTGTAGATTTAGCTTTTATAATTAGCACTATGTTTTATTTCACATTAATATTTGTTTGTATTATGAAGTAGGATTGAAATCCATTTCCTTTTCATATGGGTATTTAGATTTTCCTGCATAATTATTAAAGAGAATGTATTTTCTCTACTAAATGCTTGGCATCATTGTCAAATACTGATTGTACTAGTCACAGTTCTCCACAGGGACAGAACCAATGGGATATATGTATATATAAAAGGGAGTTTATTAGTGAGAATTGGCTCATGTGATTATAAGGCGAAGTCCCATAATAGACTGTCTGCAAGCTGGGGAAAGAAAAGAGTGGCTCACTCCAAGTCCAAATGCCTCAAAACCAGGGAAGCCAACAGCACAACCTTTAGTCTGCTGCTGAAGGCCCAAGAGCCTAGGGAAGCCACTGGTGCAAGTCACAGAGTCCAAAGACTGAAGAACCTGGAGTCTGATGTTCAAGGGCAGGAGAAGTGGAAGCAAGCATCCACCATGGGAAAAGGAAGGGAGCTAGGAGACTTGGCAAGCAATACTATCCTATCTTCTTCCACCTGCTCTGTTCTAGCTGGCTGGTGACCCATTGCATGGTGCCCACCCACATTGAGAGTGGGTCTTCTTCTCGCAGTCCACCACCTCAAATGTCAATATTCTCTGGCAATGGTCTCACAAACACACCCAGAAACAACACATTACCAACCATCTAGGCATCCCTCAGTTCAATCAAGTTGACACTTAATATTAAACATCGCACCAATTTACCTGATGTTTGTAAGACTACTTTTTGGAATACTTATTTTGTTCTCTTGAGCTACGTAATTATTTTTAAGCCAACACCTCATTATTTTGATATCTGAAACTTTGTAGTAAATAAAATCAGTTAATACAGGGCCCGATATCTTTGTTTTCCTTTTGAAATATCATATCATTTTGGCTGTTCCAGGTTGTTTGCTTTTCTAAATTAATTTTTAGATTCAGCTTTTCAACTTTTAGTTATTCAGAAGCTGCTACTCTCTTGATGAGGATTACTTTGAATCTGTAGATAAATTTTGGAGAATTGACATATTAACAATATTGAATCTCTTGACCATAAACATGATTATATCTCCATTATTTTAGGTCTTTCTTAGCTTTTTTCAGCTTATTTTATAGTTTTTAGTATTCTATGGCAGTTTCGTAAAGGCTATATTATCTTGTGCTCATTCAAATACTTATCTAATATTACTCTCCACTTACAGTCAATATTTTCCAAAGAAAACACTGTTTATCTGATTCTTTTAAATATTGTGATTTTTGGGGGGATCCATGGGAAGGAGTTAGTACCCCTATGGGCAGGGGATGGTGATGAGAAAAGGCATGATGTAGAAGACATGTTGAAAATAGTGCTGATAAGATTTAGTGATGGATAGGGTATATAAATTAGCAAAGAATAAAGATTTTGTCTTAAGGAACTGTTCAATTGTTGAAACTATTTACTGAGATGGATGCCTTTTATATGTCAGTCAGGCTGTTGTAACAGATAAACTTTTCTAGCTATTTTAAAACATGAACTGATTTGAAACGGGGAAGTGGGTGCTTGTGGGCTCCAGGCTAAGCTTTGGGGATTGCCTCTTTTGAACTCTGTGCTACAGCAGGAATTAGAGAAGCCGCTGTCCCCACTGCTGGCTCTGTTTTCAGGATTACCCCACCTTAGCTTAATCTGAATGTCAGAAAATTTGTGCCAAAACTGTCAACTCTGGGAGCATACTGTGCCTGCTAGATTTGCACCAATAAAACGTGAGAAGTCTGCCATAGCCTTTTCTCCTGGTTAACTCAGTTTTCAATTCATGACTTGTGCAAGGATTACTGAGTGTCACAACTTAAACCACTCCCAGAACCCTGTCTCAGGGCAGTCTGGGAAATGCAGCTTTTAACTTACCAGCTTTTGCACTGTAAGCTTACATATTACACTGTCTTCAAAAGAGATTTAGCTGGTGTCTTAGTCTGTTTGTGTGGCTATAAAGGAGCACCTGAGGCTGAGTAACTTACAAAGAAAAGAGCTTTATTTGGCTCACGGTTCTACAGGCTGTACAGGAAGCATGGCACCAACATCTGCTTCTGATGAGGGTCTGAAGCTACTTCCACTCATAGTAGAAGGCAAAGGGGGCCAGTGTGTAGAGATCACATTGGGAGAGAAGCAGCAGAGAGGGTGGGTGAGGTGCCAGGCTGTTTTTAACAACCATCTCTCACAGGAGCTAATAGAGCGAGAACGTACTCTTTACTGCAAGGACGGCAGGATGCCATTCGTGAGAGATCCAAGACCCCCATGACCCAAAAATCTCCCATTAGGCCCCACCTTCAACGCTGAGAATCACATTTTAAAATGAGATTTTGGGGGATCAAACAAATCATATCCAAACTGGGCAGCAGCTGGGCTCCAAGTGGGAGAAGTCAGTATGCATAGAATTTGCTAAACTGCTTCACATCAAATTTGATACCAGAAAAATCCCTCACTGATATGTGAAGACAGTTTGTTTAGTAGCAGAATTCCTGGAAATAAAATGCCATTTTTTTTTTTTTTAGTATAATCCCATCCTCCAAATACCTAGTTATTGCAGAGAGCTCTTCTGGATCAAGGAAATGAGATTAATGGGGTGTCCCAGTTGGTATTGACTCATTTACTAAGCTTAGTGACGTTTAACTCACCTGGGGCAAATGTCAAGGCCATTTCATTTGAGAAGCTTTTTGAAAGGCCTTTTGAGGTGCGGGAATTATATTTTTTTCAGAAATGAGCTGTTTATTAATCCAAATCTGTCAATACAATGGATCCTATTAGAACATGCCCATTTCTTATTTCTTGCTAAACTTATAAGAAATTTTTCAACATTCACACCTTTCAAAATTACTGCTTTCTATTTTTTTTTTTTTTTTTTTTGAGACGGAGTCTCCCTCTGTGGCCCAGGCTGGAGTGCAGTGGCCGGATCTCAGTTCACTGCAAGCTCCGCCTCCCGGGTTTACGCCATTCTCCTGCCTCAGCCTCCCGAGTAGCTGGGACTACAGGCGCCCGCCACCTCGCCCGGCTAATTTTTTGTATTTTTTAGTAGAGACGGGGTTTCACCGTGTTAGCCAGGATGGTCTTGATCTCCCGACCTTGTGATCCGCCCGTCTCGGCCTTCCAAAGTGCTGGGATTACAGGCTTGAGTCACCGCGCCCGGCCAATTACTGCTTTCTAAATGGACAATGGATGCTTTTTCTGTTCTTTCAAATCTTTCAGTTCTGCCATGATCTATGTGTTTATGTTTGGGAAAATTATTTTTTCTCTTTCAGTCTTGTTTTCATCATGGAAGAAGCAACATCCATCTCATAGGAGAATTGCAGGAATTAAGTGAGATGTTATATAAACAATGTACACAATAAGTGTTTGTTTCCTATTCCTTTCTCTCTCCCTTTCTTGCTTTTCCTCTCCTCCCGACTTCTTCTATAAATTTTGATCAGGCTTTTCCTGTATCTGCTAGTGGTATCTTTCCTCTTTAGAATCAGGAGGAATGGGATTTCTTATACCGAGTCCAGGCAGCATCTTTTCTCCTTTCTTAAAGGATAGAGAAGGTGACCTGCTCCCTAATATCTGATTTAAGATGCTGATCCGCAAAGAAACTCTGAAAAAGCAATTTCAATTTCTTATGCTGAGTTTCAGGGGTTGGTTGCATGCCTATTTTTGTTAGTTTGTAAAAGGAGGTAAGACTCTGAACAGATTGAGAATTAGAGGTTCTGAAGACTTTAAAAAGGAAAAAAAAACTCTCATTTTTGCTAGGGGAGTTAAAAGCTGATTTTAAAACTTAAAATAAGCCTCATATTTCTGGGGGCTCGTTCTGCATCTTTTGATGACCAATATGTGCAGTCTTAAAGTGTGTGCCACATTTATCTCAGCCTTTGTGTTCTCTCCTCACAGCTGTCAGTGGCACTGTGTGTGGGCTGATCTGTGGGCAAGATGCTCTCGGGTAGGCACTGTCTGTGCCCTTAAATGCAGGTGGCACTCAGGGGATGAAGCAGGCACTTGCTTTTTCTCTTTCCTCCCACTCTACCCTCTAATAAAAATTCATTCTCAGTATCTGCAACATCATGGGAAGGTTAATTATACTGTGCCTCCATTCTCTCCCTTTACAAAGAAAATAAACATTTATATGGAGGTGATGCGAGTAAATAATTTAGAGTCACGAACCATGCAGGAAAGGAAGCTTGATGAAGTACACAAACCTGGAATGAATTGAAGCTTGAAAAATCATTGGTAAAGAAGAATGGAAATGCCTCTGAAAGGCCTTTCGAAGAGCAAATTCACAATCCTGGATGCTTTCTAATGCAGACTTTATTTGAGAGTTGTTTCTATGGTTTGAATGTCCCCTTCAAAACTTACATCTCGGGAAGGGGAACATCACACACAGGGGCCTATTATGGGGAGGGGGGAGGGGGGAGGGATTGCATTGGGAGTTATACCTGATGTAAATGACGAGTTGATGGGTGCTGATGAGTTGATGGGTGCAGCACACAAACATGGCACAAGTATACATATGTAACAAACCTGCACGTTATGCACATGTACCCTAGAATTTAAAGTATAATAATAAAAAAAAAATTGAAAAACAACAACAACAGCAACAAAGATTTAATGAGATCATAAGAGTGAGGCTTTAATATGATAGGACTGTGGCCTTATATTCTATCTCCCTGAGCCTTGTGAGAACGTGGCCATCTGTAAGCCAGGAAGAGAGCCTTCACCAAAACCTGACCATACTGGCACCATGATATCAGATTCCTAGCCTCTAGAACTGTGGAAAAATAAATTTCTGTTGTTTACATAAAAAAAAAAAAAGAAAAGAAATTTAATTGCCATAGTAACATTGTTGAGAACTGGAACCTTTTAGAGCTGATTAGGTCATGAGGGCTCCACCCTCATGAATGTATTAATGTCATTATGAAGGGACTGTGTTAGCTGTAGCAGGAGTGGGCTTTTGATTATTAGTTCGTTCTCTCCATAGTTAATATTCACTTAGACTTTCAGCATTATTTTATCTCCCAGGGAGATGAGCCAGAACTGCATTGATTTATATATTTGTTGGTAGCAGTTTAGGTCCCCCAGGAAGTGAACACCATGATGGAATTAGAAGTGAAAGAGACTTATTGGAGGAAACACCTATGAATGACAATGGGTGGGGGGAGCAGGGGCAGGCAAAGAGAGGCTTTACATTGCAGTGCATGTCTCACACCTGTGGAAAGAGAGGGAGACAGAAGACTGATTTGGTTGGAAGAGCTGAAGACTGCAGTGTTCCTTGGGAAAGACTTGGTGAAGCTAATGGGATGTTCAAAGCAAAGGTTGTCTATTGAAGGAATCCTGCATTGGGCAGACATGGCCTGGCTCCAGTACCCACTCTGTGCTCAGGTATTGGCCAGGAGAAGTCCGGGAACAGTGCTGAAGCTGATCTCGAAGATGGTGGATCTGAACTGTTGGCTCACCACACTCTGTAGCAGGTCCTCTCTTGGCCAAGCTGGGCAGTGCACATCTGTGGCTACCACACTATTATTATATGTTGGCCATTGTATTAGTTAAGCTGCTATAACAAAAACCAGGTAGTTTATAAACAACAGAAGTCTATTTCTCATAGCCGTATAGGCCGAGAAGTGCAAGATCAAGGCTGATTCAGTGTCTGGTGAGGGCCTACTTTTTGGCTCTTAGACAATGCCTGCTTGCTGTGTCCTCACCTGTTGGAAGGAGCAAAGGATGTCTCTTGGGCTGCTTTCATAAGGGCACTGATCCCATTCATGAAGGCTCTCCCCGCATGACCTAATCACCTTCCCCAAACTTAGCCTCCTAAACCATCACTTTGGGGTTAGGAGTCTAACATATAACGTCTGGGGAGGACACAAATATTCAGATCACAGCAACCACTATTTGAATTCTGGCAACTTTGTCCCTTTCTTAAGCATTTTCGAAGTAGTCTTTCTGTTCCTGTATCGAGGTCTGGAAGTTTTAGAAAATATTTCTTAAACCGCATGCATTTATTGCTCTGTAACTGGCGTCTATACTCAGATGACTCTGCTCATTTGGGCTGACTGTTTCCATGAGATGTGGGACTTAAAGAAATTTGTCTGAGAGTCGTGACTGATCTCTGTTCTATGGCTGAGTCTGTGCAAAATATGTACTATTTCTGATACTTTTTGTTAGTGTTTTTCTTTTTTCTTTTCTTTTCTTTTTTTTTGGTTTGAGATGGAGTCTCACTCTGTCGCCCAGGCTGGAGTGCAGTGGTGTGATATTGGCTCACTGAAAGTGCCTTCCCGGGTTCATACCATTCTCCTGCCTCAGCCTCCCGAGTAGCTGGGACTACAGGTACCTGCCACCATGCCTGGCTAATTTTTTTGTATTTTTAGTAGAGACGGGGTTTCACCATATTAGCCAGGATGGTCTCCATCTCCTGACCTCATGATCTGCCTGCCTCGGCCTCCCAAAGTGCTGGGATTACAGGTGTGAGCCACTGCGCCTGGCCTTGCTAGCGATTTCTTAAACATCTTCCTCAAAGTGTGTCACACACTGTTCATCAAGTTTATCCTTTTCCCTAAGGTAAAGGCAAGTTGTTAGGAAGTGCACCCTCTATCTACCTTGAGCCTATTTGGGAGGATGTGTACTGGGGCAAGGAGGGAATGTTGGCTATAAGTAGAAGGAAGATTGATGGTTTTTCTATTTACAAGCCCAGTCACCTCCCCAAGATAATGATAGCAGCATTACAGTTCTAATATAATTCCATTGAGAAGAAGTGTCTAAAACCTTACAGACACAGCTCTAAATCCATGCACCCATCAGGCCTGCATGTCTGAGGGAGATGTTCAACCTGCAGACAATTATAGCATTTCATCAGCTTCTAAAATACAATCCATCAGTCAATCCAGACAGCAAGGCAGAAACAAGTTGCCCTGGAGTAACTCTGGGGCTTTGCTTACTTCTTCTTCCAAGGACTCATCAGAACAGGATATTTTCACTCTGAGGGGGAAGAACTGTGAAGAAGCTTTAGGAAGGCAATTGTTAACATTGACATGACACGTTTCTGGATTAAAAATAAGATATGTACTGTGGGTAGTTGGAAGAAAAGGAATTAGAGAAACTGACTTTGGTGTGAATGCTTTTAAGGAGCTCCCCCCTAGCCCGGCGTTTAGAATTTAGTCTCATATCCCATCCGTACTTTATCCCAGAGTCAAATCTGACTGTGCTTATTTGTGTGGACATTTTGCTAAGGGTTTTCAACAAATGACTTGACCATTCCCTTCTGCAGAGGTAAGGATGCTTTCCAAAGATGAAAATAATTGGGTTAAAATAAATTACTGTGAGCCTCAGGATGACTCGTGTCCTTACAATTGGTATTGGAAGGGGTACTGCTAATAAAAAATATTGATTCCAAAATGCTGTTTCAGAATGCAGAATCAGAAAATTAGTTGCTGCCACTACTAGTTTTTATCCATATTATTCCTTAAATTAGGCAACCACTAAGTCTATTAGGCAGGAGTCACACTATCTGTTCTCTCTACTGCAGCAGGAAAACTACTTGTCAAAGAATTGTGTCAGGTTGGTGCCCAGGGCAAATGTTTACTGTTGTAACAATTCTGTCAAGAGCAAATTTGGGACTGGACAGCACATTCACTGAAAAATTGTTGGTGCTCGATACTGGGCTGTGAGTATGGGTCTGTGTACTTAGGTTTACTCAGACATTCAGCTAATAGGAAGAAACTCGATGTAGTGCTATTTTCATCAGCGGCAGTGCTTGGGAATTCATATTCTGATTATGATCCCAGGCAGTCACTTAGCCTGCTTCTTAGTTGTCCATTTGGCATTGAAAATACACTACATCTATTATTTAACAAGGGAGATTCTTTTTAAAAAAATTTTAAAAATTAAATTAAATTAATTAATTAATTTTGAGACAGAGTCTCGCTCTGTCTCCCAGGCTGGAGTGCAGTGGCATGACCTCGGCTCACTGCAACCTCCACCTCCCAGGTTCAAGCAATTCTCTCCCTCGGCCTCCAGAGTAGCTGGGATTACAGGTGCCTGCAACCATGCCCAGCTAATTTTTGTATTTTTAGTAGAGACAGGGTTTAACTATCTTCCCCAGCCTGGTCTTGAACTCCTGATCTTGTGATCCACCCGCCTCTGCCTCCCAAAGTGCTGGGATTACAGGTGTAAGCCACCGCGCCTGGCTGGGGAGATTATTTAGTGGAAAAGATTGAATATTTTTGGCACTCAGTAGCTTTGACACCAGAAGTATTTCAATTGTATTAATTGTTCAATAGATCTAGGTAAATATGGGATTTATTTGAAATTATATTCCCTAATAAAGTTAAAGAAATTATAATGCTTGAGAAATTAAGTTGATTCTTTGCTCTAGGATGTATGAAAGTAAGTAGGTCTTCTTGTTACTTTCTTACCAAATTTCTAAACTGGGGCCATATTTTTTTTTATTCAGTTTGCTATTCTCCTTTTGGCACTTTGGTGGAATAGTACATATTTAAAGACTGGTATTTTGGAACTGTGCAAACCACATAAGTGTTTTTGCTAGGAGAAGTTATTTCTGTTAGTTGCCTTCTTTCCTTGCAAGTTGACTGTAAATGTCATGAAGTTTATGCCCTATATAAATTGTTTTAATTATGTTAGATTTATGTAACTTCTTCGTGTTTGTATAGGCTAAATGTACGCACGAAATTTTTCTATAAACTCTAAAAGCTTGTTGAATATCATAGTAAATAAATACAACCATATTTAAATGAAAGTGTTTATTCTTACTGGTTTTACTTAAGTCTAGATCACCAAGACCATTGTCTTTGCATCATGATATTTGATTTTGGTAATTAAGTGGGAAGAACAGGCCAGTATTCTTGTTAAAACAATCCCAGATGGCAAGTGTAATTCTTAGACTTCCAGTTTACCAACATAAGAATACTTCCTACCCTCTCCTCTGTCCTACAGAAACAAACATGGCCCAGATGCCGCGATAAATGTGTGGGATTCATCCTATATTCTTGCTGAAACATTTGTCATGGCCAACTCTAATTTAAGACCAAGAAATGCCTTCAGCTGTTTCTATCCAGTTGCTAAATCAAAAGGCAGTACCAGAAAGAAATTTGAGGAATTTTGAAATGACTGAAAAGCTAATATATAATGAAAGTTCCTGTAGAAAATAAAAATGCAAACATAATACCTGTAACACATATTTTGGTTTGCCCACTACTCTGCAGTCAAATATGACTTTGTTAAATAAAATGTAGCAAAACGTTAAGGCAGTTAAAATATCTAATCACAGCCCATGTTAACTGCATCGATTTCTGTCTGGTCAACTGATAAGACAGTTGCACACAGTGTTTAAGCACCTTCTGGATAGTCTCCTTTTGATATGTATCTCAGTGTCCTTTCTGCTTTAATTCTCTTCCACTTTACCTGTCTTAATCATTCACAGTACATTGAATATAAATATAAAAGAAATGTCATAATCTTCTCTCCTTATTTATGTACATTTCAGGGTTCTAATAATGTTGTCGTGGTGAAACTCCAAAAAATCTTATGCTACTATATGATATCTAATTCTTGGTTTGTCAAGGACTAGATTTATTTTGGTAAACATTTATAGAGTATTCAGAAAGTGGCCTGGTTGATGATAGAAGGAACATTGGGTTCATGAGTAGATAACAAAATAAGTGAAGTATCGAGGAGATGAGAAGTAATTGGAAAACAAATAACTTCTTAGTGTAATCCCACCCTGAACTATGCTTTCTGTTCATTTGCATGCTTAAATGTACCGAGTTCTTATTTTTATGCCTACTGTATGCAAAACTTTGGTTTGGGTGGGTGAAAAAAATCTTATGACCAGAGGATTTCCATGTTTCCATGTTACAGATACATAATGACTTTCTTTCTTTCTTTCTTTCTTTCTTTCTTTCTTTCTTTCTTTCTTT
>NW_022322219.1:0-1661 GCF_002776525.5 Piliocolobus tephrosceles | reverse complement strand
TTCTAATATATCCTGGGATCCATTCTATATTTTCTCTAAAGTTTCTTGAAATTCCTAGAGAGGTAAGGAAGCATGGTGGTAAAATGAGCAGACTCTGGAGACAGCAAGTATCACAAAATACTGGCTATGGATTCTATTTTCAGAACCCTCTTGTGCTTCTCTTCAGATCCCAGCCTCAGAGACCGAGATTACTGCTCTGAGGTATTTAGAGGCAGGACACTCACCTTCAGCAGAGCAATACTTCCAGTATCCTTCGTAAGTCTCATTTAACGAGCACCACTTGTGTCTTGACTTGGACTTGATGCAGTCATAGTAGGTTCCATTTTTATAGTGGAATGGAAAGACACACTCCCCATCTAGAGAAAACAAAATTCTTCCTCTGTTTCCGGGTGTGTTGAGAGAGAGGTTATTAAGCAACTATCTTCCCAGGGACTGTTGCCCTTTGAAATCAGAGTCATTGGCTGTGACTGTAGTAAATGTTATTGTGCCACTCAGTAGCAGAGCTTTGGCTCTCTAATGACAAAGGTCTTTTGTTTTATATTCCTGCCCTTGCCCTACTTTTTTCCCAGGGTATGAATAGTCTCAAAATTTTGCTTAGCATTTGCTCCAGTTTCAGAAATCTCTCGTAAGCATGGAAACGTAAATGTGGGCATTTATCTACCAAACAATTCTTCCCCCCTGCCCCTGGATCTCTTATTTTCACCTCCTTCCATCATCTCTCTTTCTCTCCTTCTCCCATACAACTATACATGTGTGTATGTGTGTCACCTGGGTATATATATGTTGTACGGTTATACATATATACTTATATATGTTATTGTTTCGTGTATATGCTGTATGGTTAATACAGGATACATCCAGTTATATGTGCATACACACAGTCACACATGCATGATTTTTTGCCACCCTTCAAAATTAATCATATTTTATAATAGAGTTTCCAACTTAACACATCACAGAAATCTTCTTAAAGTGATTGTGTCGCTCGAACTTCTTTGTGGCTCACTGCAGCCTCATTCTCCTGAGCTCAAGCGATCTTCCCACCTCAACCTCCAGAGTAGGTTGGGACTACAGGTGCATGCTACCATGCCCAGCTAATCTTTAAATTTTTTGTAGAGATGAGATCTCACTATGTTGGCCAGGGTGGCCTCAAACTCCTGAGCTCAAGCATCCTCCTGCCTCAGCTTCCAAAAACGTTGGGATTACAGGCATGAGCCACTGAGTCAGGCCTTAGCTTCTTTCTAATGCTGATTCATGTTCTGTGATACGGATTCATCACAATTTATTCAGTATTTCCACATTCAGATTTTTCCCACTGTAAATACAGCTGCAGTAAACATTTCACGTATTTAAATCCTTATGTATTGAAGCGTTTGTTTCTATAGAATCCCCAAAGCAAGGTTACAAGGACAAAGTGTGTATACAATTTTAACACTGATGAATATTGCTTTGTCAAAGAAAATGGCAATTAATCTTTCCCACCAATTGTGCTCCTTTACCTGAATTTTCATTAGCATGAAGCATTTACACAATTTAAAAATATTTACCTGTATTACAGATGATTGCTGCCTTGCTTTAAAAGATCTGCTGGTCCTTAGGCCACACATATATTTTCCATTTTCTTCTTAAATTAAACAATTTTGTTCCTTTTACATTTACAA
>NW_022322218.1:0-1661 GCF_002776525.5 Piliocolobus tephrosceles | reverse complement strand
TTGTAAATGTAAAAGGAACAAAATTGTTTAATTTAAGAAGAAAATGGAAAATATATGTGTGGCCTAAGGACCAGCAGATCTTTTAAAGCAAGGCAGCAATCATCTGTAATACAGGTAAATATTTTTAAATTGTGTAAATGCTTCATGCTAATGAAAATTCAGGTAAAGGAGCACAATTGGTGGGAAAGATTAATTGCCATTTTCTTTGACAAAGCAATATTCATCAGTGTTAAAATTGTATACACACTTTGTCCTTGTAACCTTGCTTTGGGGATTCTATAGAAACAAACGCTTCAATACATAAGGATTTAAATACGTGAAATGTTTACTGCAGCTGTATTTACAGTGGGAAAAATCTGAATGTGGAAATACTGAATAAATTGTGATGAATCCGTATCACAGAACATGAATCAGCATTAGAAAGAAGCTAAGGCCTGACTCAGTGGCTCATGCCTGTAATCCCAACGTTTTTGGAAGCTGAGGCAGGAGGATGCTTGAGCTCAGGAGTTTGAGGCCACCCTGGCCAACATAGTGAGATCTCATCTCTACAAAAAATTTAAAGATTAGCTGGGCATGGTAGCATGCACCTGTAGTCCCAACCTACTCTGGAGGTTGAGGTGGGAAGATCGCTTGAGCTCAGGAGAATGAGGCTGCAGTGAGCCACAAAGAAGTTCGAGCGACACAATCACTTTAAGAAGATTTCTGTGATGTGTTAAGTTGGAAACTCTATTATAAAATATGATTAATTTTGAAGGGTGGCAAAAAATCATGCATGTGTGACTGTGTGTATGCACATATAACTGGATGTATCCTGTATTAACCATACAGCATATACACGAAACAATAACATATATAAGTATATATGTATAACCGTACAACATATATATACCCAGGTGACACACATACACACATGTATAGTTGTATGGGAGAAGGAGAGAAAGAGAGATGATGGAAGGAGGTGAAAATAAGAGATCCAGGGGCAGGGGGGAAGAATTGTTTGGTAGATAAATGCCCACATTTACGTTTCCATGCTTACGAGAGATTTCTGAAACTGGAGCAAATGCTAAGCAAAATTTTGAGACTATTCATACCCTGGGAAAAAAGTAGGGCAAGGGCAGGAATATAAAACAAAAGACCTTTGTCATTAGAGAGCCAAAGCTCTGCTACTGAGTGGCACAATAACATTTACTACAGTCACAGCCAATGACTCTGATTTCAAAGGGCAACAGTCCCTGGGAAGATAGTTGCTTAATAACCTCTCTCTCAACACACCCGGAAACAGAGGAAGAATTTTGTTTTCTCTAGATGGGGAGTGTGTCTTTCCATTCCACTATAAAAATGGAACCTACTATGACTGCATCAAGTCCAAGTCAAGACACAAGTGGTGCTCGTTAAATGAGACTTACGAAGGATACTGGAAGTATTGCTCTGCTGAAGGTGAGTGTCCTGCCTCTAAATACCTCAGAGCAGTAATCTCGGTCTCTGAGGCTGGGATCTGAAGAGAAGCACAAGAGGGTTCTGAAAATAGAATCCATAGCCAGTATTTTGTGATACTTGCTGTCTCCAGAGTCTGCTCATTTTACCACCATGCTTCCTTACCTCTCTAGGAATTTCAAGAAACTTTAGAGAAAATATAGAATGGATCCCAGGATATATTAGAA
>NW_022322217.1:0-7172 GCF_002776525.5 Piliocolobus tephrosceles | reverse complement strand
GTGGAGAAGAAGTCTGTCGGCCTCCGGCAAAGAAGGCCGGCAGAGTTCCCCTCCCCCCACGCTCTCGGACGGAGTTCCGACAGTTCCTACAGCCACAAGAAACTGAGGAAGTCCGCGTGGCTTAATGGGGGAGAGCGGCTTTTCTAGGAGTGGGAGGGCAATAGGTGGGGCATGGGCGTGTCAGGGGCGTTCCACAGGTGCGACCAGGTAAATCTTGGTCTCTTCAGATTGACGTCACCTGGCGCATGCCCAGTTGGTCTGCACCCCTCCCTGGGGGCCGGCTGCATTTTCGCGCGCGCGGGAAAAGTTGGGAGGGGGAGGTGAAGAACCCGGATGTGCACCATCTTGCCTCCGGGCGGGAAAAGTTGGGAGGGGGGGATGAAGAACCCGGAAGTACACCATCTTGCCTCGGTTCGTCCAAACAGTCCAACCTTTTATTGATAATAGTGATAAAGGGGCGCCGTGGTCTGTCTGGCTACTTCCTGCTGTTAAGGGGCGTTGTTAAAGTCGGAGCCTATGGTTGGTATTTGGACGCACAGATGAAAAATAAAATAAGGCACAGTATTAGTGTAAGAATAAGAAATGGAAGCATTTGTTGGAATATGGGCAAAACCCAGAAGGTCCCAGCAAGGTTGAGGTATTAAGGTTCTGTATTTCAGCTTGTACTTTATTGAGGGTTTGAATGTTAGTGTCTGCTAGGCTTGACTCGCTAACATAATAGCAGCACTCTTCTCCAGGGAAGAGACAAGTGCCTCCTTTTTCAGCTGTAAGCAAGTCCAGAGCTCGCCTATTTTGGGCAGCTACTTGGGCTATTGAGGTAGTTCGGCGCTGCAGGGAGGCCAGTCCTTCAGCTGATTCCAATAACTAGAGGGAGGAAAACAGCCCGTTTTTTGACGAAAGTGGCGTAGTAGCATAGAAAGTTGTTGGAAAAGCTCTGATACCTCTGCCTGGCTGTATAAAGTTAGACTGGGGACCAAGGACACAGGGACATAGAGGGATCAATTAATGGCTGTATGGTTAGTTTTAGAGAGAGAGAGACCAGTTGTGTTGAAGGCCATGGGCAGGGCGGGGGGCTGCCACTAGGTGGGGGCCTTCTAAAGCCTCACAGAGGAAGCGGTGGGAGAGATTGGTTATATTCACAGTGTAGGTTAAGTTTGGCCTTTGGCGGATAAGTGTGAGCCATGAGAAGGGGCCTCTATTGTGCGGAGAGAAGTTTGACAGCCTTAAGGAAGACAACTGGCAGAACTATGTACTACTGAGTGTGTTCGGCTGTCTTGTGGCCAAGTTTCAGTGATTAAAAAAAATAACTGCCATACAGTAGGCGGACTAGCAAAGGTCTGAGTGTATGAGTGAGACGGCAATATAAATGTAAACTGAGACTACATTTTCAGTGTAGTTGCAGTGTCCCTTGTCACTGAAGATGTTCGATGAAAGTTAGAAGACGGGAGAACCACTGCTCTGGACTATTGTCCGGAGGTAGATATGGATCTGGGGCTATGTATTGAAAGTCTGATAGGTTTATGTAGAGGATGTTGAGAAAGCAAGCTAGGTGCCAGGGGTCGGGGAGCATGAGATAGTCAAGGAAGCTTTGTAAGTTTGAGGCGAGTGGGGGAAAGTTGAACTGATGTCCACTGATTATTCTCAGTGGGGGCCCTTTTTAGCTGGGAAATATGAATCCAATGTGTGTGTCCTAGGAGTTTTGCTGCTGTATGTGTAGACAGGAGGACAATGTATGGACCTTTCCACCTGGGCTGTAAGTCTTTGGCTTGGATATCTTTTATGTATACTTGGTCCCCGGGACTGAGGGAGAGATGTGGGTTGTAGGCGTCTGTTGGAGGAGGGTGTGCTAACTCAGCGTGCTGTCTTAGGAGTTGTCTGAGAAGAGTGAGATATGGGAGGTAGTTCGCCAAAGGGGCTGGCAGGGAAGGTATTTGCTGGAGGGTTAGGGGCCGTCCGTAGACTAATTCGAATGGACTGAGGCCTGTTGGGCTTCGAGGTGCTGCCCGCAGCCGGGTCAGGGCTAAGGGAAGGAGGGTTACCCACGACTGCTGGGTTTCGATTGAGAGTTTGGTGAGCTGTTGTTTGATGAGTCCGTTAGCCTTTTCTACCTTACCAGAAGACTGAGGCCTATAAGGGATGTGGAGCTTCCAGGTGATGTGTAGGAGGGATGCCACCTGTTGGACTACCTTAGAGATGAATGCTGGACCATTGTCGGATTGAAGAGTGACCGGGAGACCAAACCTAGGAATAATATGTTCAGTGAGTATAGAGGCAACAATGTTAGCGGTTTCTCCTGTGGTAGGATAGGCCTCTATCCACCCTGAAAAAGTGTCCACAAGGGTTAAGAGGTATTTGAATTTTTTATGTTTTGGCATATGTGTGAAATCAATTTGCCAATCTTCACCTGGTTGGTGTCCTCTGAGTTGGTGGCTGGGATGGGGATTACGCAATGCGCCTTGAGGATTTGCCTTTAGACAGGTAGAGCACTGCTGGTTGATTGTCAGTAAGTGTTTTTGTAGTGTTGGACAGTGGAGGAGGGGATTTAGAAAATTGTATAAGGCTTTGGGTCCTATATGTAAAGAGTTATGTATGTCTGTTAGAATGGTATGGAGTTGTGTTTCAGGAATAACTAGTTTGTTATCAATATATATATCCAGTCACCTGTAGTTAGTTTGGCTGTTGGATTTTGTAATAGCTTAGCCTTTTCTTCCTGAGTGTAGTTAGGGGCATATTGGGGGGAGAGAAAACAGACAGAAGGAGGCTTAGGGGTGGAAAATCTGGCGGCTGACTTGGCAGTGACATCAGCGAAATTGTTGCCAGCTGCTATCGGGTCAGATGAAGTTTGGTGCCCTTTACAATGTATAATGGCTACCTTGGAAGGTGCTGACAGTGCATCTAGTAGTTTGAGTATTTGGTTTTTGTTAATAATAGGGGTACCGCCGGTGGTTAAAAACCCCCTCTCTCTCCAGATGACTGAATGAGTGTGTGCGATTAGAAAAGCATATTTAGAATCTGTGTATATGTTTACTGTTTTTCCTTTTGATAGCAGGAGTGCCTTGGTCAGTGCAGTGAGTTCTGCCTGCTGTGATGTGGTCCCTTGTGGTAGGGGTTTTGCCTCTAAAACTGCAGAGGAGGTAACTACTGCATATCCTGCCTGCCTGTTTCCTTGGGGGTTGATAAAGGAGCTGCCATCCACAAATAAGGTTAATTGTGCATTCTGAAGGGGCTGGTCATGCAAGTGTAGGTGGCTGGGGGGTTGAGCCTCCAGGACCTCAGGACAAGAATGTTTAGTATGGGGTGGTTTAAGAGAGTCTGGCAGTAAAGTGGCTGGATTTAGAGAGGAGCAAACTTCTAAAGTAACAGTGGGGTCTTCTATGAATAAGAGATGGAAAAGTTGGAGACGGGATGGAGTTAAGTGGCTAATACTTTTATGAGAGATGAGATCCTGAAGACGGTGTGTGGAGAGGACCGTTAGATTACTGCCTCTAATGAGCTTTTTTGCTTCCTGGGTCAGGCAGGCTGCCGCTGCTAACGCACGCAGACAGGGTTGCCAGCCTTGTACAGTTGGGTCTAGCTGTTTGGATAGATAGGCCACAGGACGGTGGGTGTTACCGACAGGCTGGGCTAAGAGACCAACTGCCACTTTCTGCCTTTCATCTGTAAAGAGTTGGAAGGGACGCTGGAAATCAGGCAGTGAGAGAGTGGGTTGTGAGAGAAGGCAAGCTTTTAAGCGGGTGAAATGAGTCGAGATTAATTTGGGGTTGGACAAAGGCCCATGTGGGGTTTCTTTAACTGCGGCGTATAAAGGTTTGGCTAGGATTCCAAAATTGGGGATCCAATGTCTGAAGAAACCTATTAGACCTAGGAAAGATTGAATTTCTTTTGCATCTTGAGGGGGAAGAAGGTTACGTATTAGGGCCATGCGGTCGGTAGTTAGTGACCGGGTTGTTGGGGTGATTTCAATTCCCAAGTATATGACGGTTTGGCAAGAAATTTGGGCCTTGTGTTTAGATACTCTATAACCTAATGAGCCTAAATGGTTGAGGAGAGTTGCAGTGTCTAGAAGAGAGTCTTGTTTGGTAGGACTACAGATTAGGAGATCATCTACATACTGCAGAACTTTGCTATTAGTGAGAGGGCAGGAGGCAAGGTCTTTCGCTAAGGCCTGACCAAAGAAATGGGGGCTGTCCCGGAACCCTTGTGGGAGGACTGTCCACGTCAGTTGAGTGGAGGTATGTGTGTCTGGGTCCTCCCATGTGAAGGCAAACAGGAACTGGCTGTCTGTGTGTAGGGGTATGGTAAAGAAGGCATCCTTAAGGTCTAGCACAGTAAAATAAGTAGAATTGGTAGGGATATGGGACAGAAGGGTGTAAGGGTTGGGAACTACAGGGTGTGTGGGACGGGTGGCTTCATTGACTAGTCGAAGATCCTGTACTAACCTATACGTTCCATCTGCCTTTTTAACTGGAAGTATTGGAGTGTTACAAGGGGAATGTGTGCGGACAAGGATATGTTGGCTAAGTAGTCGCGTGATAATTGGCTTTAAACCTTGTAGATGTGTCGGAGAGAGAGAGAATTGGGGGCGGTTTGGGAAACGAGTAGGATCTTTGAGCTTGACAAGAACTGGTGGGTGGTGGGCAGCTATGACCGGGGTGGAAGTGTCCCACACTTGAGGGTGTACAGAAACAGGGAAGATGGGGGGTGGGGGCGGCATAGGAGGAGCGTGTGCGCCTGCACAAAGCATGAGCAACAGGTCATGAGAGGGTTGAAGGGGAGTGGATGGGTTGGTGGGGATGTGTATGGAGGCCTTTAAGGTGCTCAGGATGTCTCGGCCTAGTAAGGGGGTAGGGCATGAGGGTATAATGAGGAACGAGTGCGCAAAATAGTTGTTGGCCAGGCAGCAATTAAGGAGTGGAGTTTTTCGTGGAGTGGATGGCTTTCCGTCTACCCCTACTACAGAGATATTGGATGGAAGGCTAGGTCCAGAGAAGGACGGCAAAACAGAATAGGTAGCCTCGCTGTTGATTAAAAAAGTAATTGTCTTACCCGCTACCAGGAGAGTTACCCGTGGCTTGGCGAGGGTGATGGGGGTCCCCGAGTCTCGGCACCTTCAGTTGTCGTCGTCGTCCAGATGTAGGAGCTGGAAGGAGCTCCCAGGATCCTGGGAAAGGGAGTCACGTAGAGGCGCGGCACCTGTTCTCAGGGTGGGGCAATCCGACTTCCAATGTCCTTTCTGCTGGCAAGCAGGGCATGGGGTTGCTGGTGGATGAGGGTTAGGACATTCACTGGCCCAATGTCCTGATGCCTTGCACTTATAGCAAGGCTGCGTTGGGACTCGGGGACCCTGCGGACACCTGTTGGCATAGTGTCCTGCCTTACCGCACTTATAGCAGGCTCCTTTCGTGGCCTTGGAGTCTGTGGGGTATGTGCTCTCTGGTCTGGGGTTACGACTGGGCTGTAAAGCCGCTGCTAGGAGCTGGGCCTTCTGTTTAAGGCGTGCTTGACGCACCGCTTCAGCCGTCTCCTCTCTGGAGTTATAGACCTTAAAGGCTAATTTAACTAGGTCTTGTATTGGTGCCTGAGGACCATCCTCTACCTTTTGAAGTTTTTTACGAATGTCAGGAGCTGATTGAGAAATGAAATACGACGCCAAAATGGTGGCCCCTGTGAGGGAGGCCGGATCTAACCGGGTATACTGGGTCAGAACTTCAGTCAGCCTATTTAAGAATGCGGCTGGATTTTCTTCTGGATTTTGAATAATTTCTTTTAATTTGTTAAAATTTACAGTTTTGTTTGAGGCTGCTTGCATACCAGCCAACAAACACTGGACCATTAAGTCTCGCCTACGGCGCCCAGGCTGGTTTGCTTGGTAGTTCCAGTCTGGGTCTGCCGAGGGGACTGCTTGCTCCCCTAGTGGGATGGCGGCGTCAGTTAAATGTAGTTGGTTGGCGTGCTGCCTGGCGGCCGCTAGGATGCGCTCTTGCTCCTCCGGGTTTAGGGTGGAGGTTAGGATAACCTGGAGGTCATGCCAAGTTAAGTCATAGGCCTGACAAAGGTATCTAAATTCCTTTATGTAGATGGTAGGATTAGCTGAGAAATCACCTAAACGCTTCTCAATTTTGGAAAGATCGGCCAATGAAAAAGGGACATGTACTCTGACTACCCCCTCCGCCCCAGCCACCTCTCGCAAAGGCGCTAACACTGTAGGGGGGTGCGGGGCAGGAGTGGGGACATCAGCAGGGCACTTAGAGCGGGTGTGAGCAGAGACAGGAGACTCAAGACAGCCAGTTGGGGGCCCCGAAGGAGGCACGGGACTGAGTGGATTACTAGTAGGTAAGGAAGAGGAAGGAGGAGTCCGGACAGAGGGAGGAGGAGGAGGAGTATAGGGTGGAAGTGAGGGAAAACCTAGATCCTCCGGCTGAACAGAAAGAAATGAAGACTCTTCTTTTTCGGGTTCCTGTGAGCCGGCGTCCTTGGCTAGCATAACTTGGGCCGAAGAGCACCGGCTATACAGGTCGGGACGAGAGCGTAAGGCCCAAAAGCCTTGTATGTAAGTAATTTCAGACCACTTGCCTAGCCGCTGGCAGAAATTGCTGAGGTCGATCAAGCCACAGTGGAAAGGAAAATTAACCGCTTCCTCCTAAGTTCTTGTTCAAGCTGTAAGGTTTTTAAATTGGCTAGGAGGCACCCTAAGGGGGTGCTCTTTGGAAATTTGGACTGGGGGTTTCCCATTTGTTTCCTCTTTACCGACACACAATGGACACAATGGAAATGGAAGTGGATCTCTGCCTGGCTTCAAAGCGTCCTTTGGAACCAGCAGAGACAGACTGGAGGCTCTTGAAGCCAAAGTGGAGGGTACCTTCAGGCGGACGTCTCCGACCTGCAAGGCTCTCCGAAGCCACGTGGTGGCTTCCAGCCACTTGGTGGCTCAAAATGGACCTCGGACCTGCGCAGGATTTTGGCCGAGGGTGGTAAAGAGGAGACAAGGGCACTTACCCCAGAGAGGCCGTGAGAGTGAGCGAAGCGGGTCTCAGGTCCTGGTCCGTCTGCGGCGTGGAACGAGGAGGAGGCTCCCCGGACCCTGGGGGCCCTGAGGAGGGGTCTCCTCCCGGGTTCGGCACCAACTGTCTTGTTTTTCTAAGACCACCAGAGCGAGCAAAAGAACCAGCAAG
>NW_022322216.1:0-7172 GCF_002776525.5 Piliocolobus tephrosceles | reverse complement strand
CTTGCTGGTTCTTTTGCTCGCTCTGGTGGTCTTAGAAAAACAAGACAGTTGGTGCCGAACCCGGGAGGAGACCCCTCCTCAGGGCCCCCAGGGTCCGGGGAGCCTCCTCCTCGTTCCACGCCGCAGACGGACCAGGACCTGAGACCCGCTTCGCTCACTCTCACGGCCTCTCTGGGGTAAGTGCCCTTGTCTCCTCTTTACCACCCTCGGCCAAAATCCTGCGCAGGTCCGAGGTCCATTTTGAGCCACCAAGTGGCTGGAAGCCACCACGTGGCTTCGGAGAGCCTTGCAGGTCGGAGACGTCCGCCTGAAGGTACCCTCCACTTTGGCTTCAAGAGCCTCCAGTCTGTCTCTGCTGGTTCCAAAGGACGCTTTGAAGCCAGGCAGAGATCCACTTCCATTTCCATTGTGTCCATTGTGTGTCGGTAAAGAGGAAACAAATGGGAAACCCCCAGTCCAAATTTCCAAAGAGCACCCCCTTAGGGTGCCTCCTAGCCAATTTAAAAACCTTACAGCTTGAACAAGAACTTAGGAGGAAGCGGTTAATTTTCCTTTCCACTGTGGCTTGATCGACCTCAGCAATTTCTGCCAGCGGCTAGGCAAGTGGTCTGAAATTACTTACATACAAGGCTTTTGGGCCTTACGCTCTCGTCCCGACCTGTATAGCCGGTGCTCTTCGGCCCAAGTTATGCTAGCCAAGGACGCCGGCTCACAGGAACCCGAAAAAGAAGAGTCTTCATTTCTTTCTGTTCAGCCGGAGGATCTAGGTTTTCCCTCACTTCCACCCTATACTCCTCCTCCTCCTCCCTCTGTCCGGACTCCTCCTTCCTCTTCCTTACCTACTAGTAATCCACTCAGTCCCGTGCCTCCTTCGGGGCCCCCAACTGGCTGTCTTGAGTCTCCTGTCTCTGCTCACACCCGCTCTAAGTGCCCTGCTGATGTCCCCACTCCTGCCCCGCACCCCCCTACAGTGTTAGCGCCTTTGCGAGAGGTGGCTGGGGCGGAGGGGGTAGTCAGAGTACATGTCCCTTTTTCATTGGCCGATCTTTCCAAAATTGAGAAGCGTTTAGGTGATTTCTCAGCTAATCCTACCATCTACATAAAGGAATTTAGATACCTTTGTCAGGCCTATGACTTAACTTGGCATGACCTCCAGGTTATCCTAACCTCCACCCTAAACCCGGAGGAGCAAGAGCGCATCCTAGCGGCCGCCAGGCAGCACGCCAACCAACTACATTTAACTGACGCCGCCATCCCACTAGGGGAGCAAGCAGTCCCCTCGGCAGACCCAGACTGGAACTACCAAGCAAACCAGCCTGGGCGCCGTAGGCGAGACTTAATGGTCCAGTGTTTGTTGGCTGGTATGCAAGCAGCCTCAAACAAAACTGTAAATTTTAACAAATTAAAAGAAATTATTCAAAATCCAGAAGAAAATCCAGCCGCATTCTTAAATAGGCTGACTGAAGTTCTGACCCAGTATACCCGGTTAGATCCGGCCTCCCTCACAGGGGCCACCATTTTGGCGTCGTATTTCATTTCTCAATCAGCTCCTGACATTCGTAAAAAACTTCAAAAGGTAGAGGATGGTCCTCAGGCACCAATACAAGACCTAGTTAAATTAGCCTTTAAGGTCTATAACTCCAGAGAGGAGACGGCTGAAGCGGTGCGTCAAGCACGCCTTAAACAGAAGGCCCAGCTCCTAGCAGCGGCTTTACAGCCCAGTCGTAACCCCAGACCAGAGAGCACATACCCCACAGACTCCAAGGCCACGAAAGGAGCCTGCTATAAGTGCGGTAAGGCAGGACACTATGCCAACAGGTGTCCGCAGGGTCCCCGAGTCCCAACGCAGCCTTGCTATAAGTGCAAGGCATCAGGACATTGGGCCAGTGAATGTCCTAACCCTCATCCACCAGCAACCCCATGCCCTGCTTGCCAGCAGAAAGGACATTGGAAGTCGGATTGCCCCACCCTGAGAACAGGTGCCGCGCCTCTACGTGACTCCCTTTCCCAGGATCCTGGGAGCTCCTTCCAGCTCCTACATCTGGACGACGACGACAACTGAAGGTGCCGAGACTCGGGGACCCCCATCACCCTCGCCAAGCCACGGGTAACTCTCCTGGTAGCGGGTAAGACAATTACTTTTTTAATCAACAGCGAGGCTACCTATTCTGTTTTGCCGTCCTTCTCTGGACCTAGCCTTCCATCCAATATCTCTGTAGTAGGGGTAGACGGAAAGCCATCCACTCCACGAAAAACTCCACTCCTTAATTGCTGCCTGGCCAACAACTATTTTGCGCACTCGTTCCTCATTATACCCTCATGCCCTACCCCCTTACTAGGCCGAGACATCCTGAGCACCTTAAAGGCCTCCATACACATCCCCACCAACCCATCCACTCCCCTTCAACCCTCTCATGACCTGTTGCTCATGCTTTGTGCAGGCGCACACGCTCCTCCTATGCCGCCCCCACCCCCCATCTTCCCTGTTTCTGTACACCCTCAAGTGTGGGACACTTCCACCCCGGTCATAGCTGCCCACCACCCACCAGTTCTTGTCAAGCTCAAAGATCCTACTCGTTTCCCAAACCGCCCCCAATTCTCTCTCTCTCCGACACATCTACAAGGTTTAAAGCCAATTATCACGCGACTACTTAGCCAACATATCCTTGTCCGCACACATTCCCCTTGTAACACTCCAATACTTCCAGTTAAAAAGGCAGATGGAACGTATAGGTTAGTACAGGATCTTCGACTAGTCAATGAAGCCACCCGTCCCACACACCCTGTAGTTCCCAACCCTTACACCCTTCTGTCCCATATCCCTACCAATTCTACTTATTTTACTGTGCTAGACCTTAAGGATGCCTTCTTTACCATACCCCTACACACAGACAGCCAGTTCCTGTTTGCCTTCACATGGGAGGACCCAGACACACATACCTCCACTCAACTGACGTGGACAGTCCTCCCACAAGGGTTCCGGGACAGCCCCCATTTCTTTGGTCAGGCCTTAGCGAAAGACCTTGCCTCCTGCCCTCTCACTAATAGCAAAGTTCTGCAGTATGTAGATGATCTCCTAATCTGTAGTCCTACCAAACAAGACTCTCTTCTAGACACTGCAACTCTCCTCAACCATTTAGGCTCATTAGGTTATAGAGTATCTAAACACAAGGCCCAAATTTCTTGCCAAACCGTCATATACTTGGGAATTGAAATCACCCCAACAACCCGGTCACTAACTACCGACCGCATGGCCCTAATACGTAACCTTCTTCCCCCTCAAGATGCAAAAGAAATTCAATCTTTCCTAGGTCTAATAGGTTTCTTCAGACATTGGATCCCCAATTTTGGAATCCTAGCCAAACCTTTATACGCCGCAGTTAAAGAAACCCCACATGGGCCTTTGTCCAACCCCAAATTAATCTCGACTCATTTCACCCGCTTAAAAGCTTGCCTTCTCTCACAACCCACTCTCTCACTGCCTGATTTCCAGCGTCCCTTCCAACTCTTTACAGATGAAAGGCAGAAAGTGGCAGTTGGTCTCTTAGCCCAGCCTGTCGGTAACACCCACCGTCCTGTGGCCTATCTATCCAAACAGCTAGACCCAACTGTACAAGGCTGGCAACCCTGTCTGCGTGCGTTAGCAGCGGCAGCCTGCCTGACCCAGGAAGCAAAAAAGCTCATTAGAGGCAGTAATCTAACGGTCCTCTCCACACACCGTCTTCAGGATCTCATCTCTCATAAAAGTATTAGCCACTTAACTCCATCCCGTCTCCAACTTTTCCATCTCTTATTCATAGAAGACCCCACTGTTACTTTAGAAGTTTGCTCCTCTCTAAATCCAGCCACTTTACTGCCAGACTCTCTTAAACCACCCCATACTAAACATTCTTGTCCTGAGGTCCTGGAGGCTCAACCCCCCAGCCACCTACACTTGCATGACCAGCCCCTTCAGAATGCACAATTAACCTTATTTGTGGATGGCAGCTCCTTTATCAACCCCCAAGGAAACAGGCAGGCAGGATATGCAGTAGTTACCTCCTCTGCAGTTTTAGAGGCAAAACCCCTACCACAAGGGACCACATCACAGCAGGCAGAACTCACTGCACTGACCAAGGCACTCCTGCTATCAAAAGGAAAAACAGTAAACATATACACAGATTCTAAATATGCTTTTCTAATCGCACACACTCATTCAGTCATCTGGAGAGAGAGGGGGTTTTTAACCACCGGCGGTACCCCTATTATTAACAAAAACCAAATACTCAAACTACTAGATGCACTGTCAGCACCTTCCAAGGTAGCCATTATACATTGTAAAGGGCACCAAACTTCATCTGACCCGATAGCAGCTGGCAACAATTTCGCTGATGTCACTGCCAAGTCAGCCGCCAGATTTTCCACCCCTAAGCCTCCTTCTGTCTGTTTTCTCTCCCCCCAATATGCCCCTAACTACACTCAGGAAGAAAAGGCTAAGCTATTACAAAATCCAACAGCCAAACTAACTACAGGTGACTGGATATATATATTGATAACAAACTAGTTATTCCTGAAACACAACTCCATACCATTCTAACAGACATACATAACTCTTTACATATAGGACCCAAAGCCTTATACAATTTTCTAAATCCCCTCCTCCACTGTCCAACACTACAAAAACACTTACTGACAATCAACCAGCAGTGCTCTACCTGTCTAAAGGCAAATCCTCAAGGCGCATTGCGTAATCCCCATCCCAGCCACCAACTCAGAGGACACCAACCAGGTGAAGATTGGCAAATTGATTTCACACATATGCCAAAACATAAAAAATTCAAATACCTCTTAACCCTTGTGGACACTTTTTCAGGGTGGATAGAGGCCTATCCTACCACAGGAGAAACCGCTAACATTGTTGCCTCTATACTCACTGAACATATTATTCCTAGGTTTGGTCTCCCGGTCACTCTTCAATCCGACAATGGTCCAGCATTCATCTCTAAGGTAGTCCAACAGGTGGCATCCCTCCTACACATCACCTGGAAGCTCCACATCCCTTATAGGCCTCAGTCTTCTGGTAAGGTAGAAAAGGCTAACGGACTCATCAAACAACAGCTCACCAAACTCTCAATCGAAACCCAGCAGTCGTGGGTAACCCTCCTTCCCTTAGCCCTGACCCGGCTGCGGGCAGCACCTCGAAGCCCAACAGGCCTCAGTCCATTCGAATTAGTCTACGGACGGCCCCTAACCCTCCAGCAAATACCTTCCCTGCCAGCCCCTTTGGCGAACTACCTCCCATATCTCACTCTTCTCAGACAACTCCTAAGACAGCACGCTGAGTTAGCACACCCTCCTCCAACAGACGCCTACAACCCACATCTCTCCCTCAGTCCCGGGGACCAAGTATACATAAAAGATATCCAAGCCAAAGACTTACAGCCCAGGTGGAAAGGTCCATACATTGTCCTCCTGTCTACACATACAGCAGCAAAACTCCTAGGACACACACATTGGATTCATATTTCCCAGCTAAAAAGGGCCCCCACTGAGAATAATCAGTGGACATCAGTTCAACTTTCCCCCACTCGCCTCAAACTTACAAAGCTTCCTTGACTATCTCATGCTCCCCGACCCCTGGCACCTAGCTTGCTTTCTCAACATCCTCTACATAAACCTATCAGACTTTCAATACATAGCCCCAGATCCATATCTACCTCCGGACAATAGTCCAGAGCAGTGGTTCTCCCGTCTTCTAACTTTCATCGAACATCTTCAGTGACAAGGGACACTGCAACTACACTGAAAATGTAGTCTCAGTTTACATTTATATTGCCGTCTCACTCATACACTCAGACCTTTGCTAGTCCGCCTACTGTATGGCAGTTATTTTTTTTAATCACTGAAACTTGGCCACAAGACAGCCGAACACACTCAGTAGTACATAGTTCTGCCAGTTGTCTTCCTTAAGGCTGTCAAACTTCTCTCCGCACAATAGAGGCCCCTTCTCATGGCTCACACTTATCCGCCAAAGGCCAAACTTAACCTACACTGTGAATATAACCAATCTCTCCCACCGCTTCCTCTGTGAGGCTTTAGAAGGCCCCCACCTAGTGGCAGCCCCCCGCCCTGCCCATGGCCTTCAACACAACTGGTCTCTCTCTCTCTAAAACTAACCATACAGCCATTAATTGATCCCTCTATGTCCCTGTGTCCTTGGTCCCCAGTCTAACTTTATACAGCCAGGCAGAGGTATCAGAGCTTTTCCAACAACTTTCTATGCTACTACGCCACTTTCGTCAAAAAACGGGCTGTTTTCCTCCCTCTAGTTATTGGAATCAGCTGAAGGACTGGCCTCCCTGCAGCGCCGAACTACCTCAATAGCCCAAGTAGCTGCCCAAAATAGGCGAGCTCTGGACTTGCTTACAGCTGAAAAAGGAGGCACTTGTCTCTTCCCTGGAGAAGAGTGCTGCTATTATGTTAGCGAGTCAAGCCTAGCAGACACTAACATTCAAACCCTCAATAAAGTACAAGCTGAAATACAGAACCTTAATACCTCAACCTTGCTGGGACCTTCTGGGTTTTGCCCATATTCCAACAAATGCTTCCATTTCTTATTCTTACACTAATACTGTGCCTTATTTTATTTTTCATCTGTGCGTCCAAATACCAACCATAGGCTCCGACTTTAACAACGCCCCTTAACAGCAGGAAGTAGCCAGACAGACCACGGCGCCCCTTTATCACTATTATCAATAAAAGGTTGGACTGTTTGGACGAACCGAGGCAAGATGGTGTACTTCCGGGTTCTTCATCCCCCCCTCCCAACTTTTCCCGCCCGGAGGCAAGATGGTGCACATCCGGGTTCTTCACCTCCCCCTCCCAACTTTTCCCGCGCGCGCGAAAATGCAGCCGGCCCCCAGGGAGGGGTGCAGACCAACTGGGCATGCGCCAGGTGACGTCAATCTGAAGAGACCAAGATTTACCTGGTCGCACCTGTGGAACGCCCCTGACACGCCCATGCCCCACCTATTGCCCTCCCACTCCTAGAAAAGCCGCTCTCCCCCATTAAGCCACGCGGACTTCCTCAGTTTCTTGTGGCTGTAGGAACTGTCGGAACTCCGTCCGAGAGCGTGGGGGGAGGGGAACTCTGCCGGCCTTCTTTGCCGGAGGCCGACAGACTTCTTCTCCAC